>NW_007074493.1:157399-170300 GCF_000164805.1 Carlito syrichta
ACCACATTTTTTTAATCCAGTCCTCTTTTGATGGGCAGCATGGTTGTTTCCAGGTTCTTGCTATTGTGAACAACGTTGCGATAAACATACGTATGCAGGTATCTTTTTTATAGAGTGATTTGTGTTCTTCAGGGTCCTTGTGCAACTTCTAAGAACTGTTATGCTGTGCCCTGGAAGGGATGAAACTGCTTACCCCCTAGATCATGAGTTCACCTGGGACTGGGGCCATGGCTCATGAATGCATCTTGTGTCCACTGGGCCTAGCGCATAGCAGAAATTCCAAATTAGTGCATGTGCGTTCTAGTCCATGACAATGCATGTTCCCTGACACCTTGAGCAAGATGCAACCTCTTTCTGGACCTCAGTTACCCAACTATCAAATTAGGGAGGTGCAAGAGGATGCAAACTGGAGACCCACTGGTCCCGCGGATATGTTTTTTATGACTCATAAGAGAAGAGTTTTTTTTAATTATTCAGTATTTGAAGTTATTTATATATAACAGGAAATCTCACCTACAAATCCAAATTTGCAGTGCATCTTTAAAAATTAGAAAATGTGACAACAGTGAGCCACATCCCTCCATAGCAACAGTCATGTGGTATGCATAACTACTTATTTGCCCCTCACAGAGTTTGCCCCAGACCTCACCTTTCCTTATTGTGTATCTGTCAGTTTTCTTGCACTGACCCATTTCACTTATTTCTATTACTTTCTTGTAGGCCTTTGAGTTTCCATCTCATAACCTGGCCAGAGGCTCCCTATGTCCTATGATCCTAAATTTGGCAAGTTAATGAGTAAAAAGATGAAGAAGATGGTTAGCCAATGAGTTCTTTCTTTATAAGGAGATCACAAGCTTCTTCAGCTTTCTGTCCTCTTAGGGCAGAAAATGCCATTCCTACCCCCAGCTCCTTCTGGAGAAGAGGAAGGGGACCATGCATGGTGGTTCTTGCCTGCAATCCCAGCACCTTGGGAGGCTGAGGCAGAAAGGCTGCTTGAGCCCAGGAGTTTGAGACTAGCCTAGGCAACATAATGAGACCTCATCTCTACAAAATAAATACAAAAATTAGCCAGGCGTGGAGGTGCAAGTCTATCATTCCAGTTACTTGGGAGGCTTAGGCAGGAGGATCACTTGAGCCCAGTACTTTGAGGCTGCAGTGAGCTGTGACTGTGCCACTGCACGCCAGACTGGGCAACAGTGAGACCAGAACTCAAAAAGAAAAAAAAAAAGATGGTGAAGAAAGATGAGTTTATAAAATATTCAGAACAATGACAAGTGTCAGGGACACTGAAATGTCACAATACACAAAAGTCAGGAGAAGAGTGATTTGGGGATTTCAGAGAGAGGGGTCCATTGAGCTTCCTTGTCACCGTGCCCAAGGTCTGGCTTGAGGACGCTGTCCTGATCAGCACCTGGGACAGCTCCACCTATCACCGGGATCCTCTCAAAGCGACCAGGCCCAGCCACTTCCGGTTCCGCCTACCTCCACGGCCTCCTCCGCTGCCTCATTCTTTTTGCGCCAACCGTGTGGTTTTTGTGTCCATTCCTCGTGTTTACCAAGCTCTTCCCCATCTCGGGCGCTTCTGATTCCATCCCCTGGAAGTTTTCTCCTCCTACGTTCCACAGGGCAACCCCCTACTCACTTTCCTATCTCAGCTCCAGCAACACGTCCTCGGGGTGGGCTGCCCCAAACCTACAGTCCAAAGTAAGCCTCCATCGGATGCTGACTCATCCCATCATAGCACAGATTGTGGCTGTCATGGTAGTGATATTTGTGTGATTATTACTGTCTCCTTCCACACTAGAACAGCAGCTCCAGGAGGCAGGGTTCAGGCCAGTTTGTCCAGTACTGTACATCCAGGCCTAACCTCAGACCTGTTACAGAGTTGTTGAGTCAATAAATCGCTGAGCCCCTTCTGAATGCAGGAACTGTGTTAAAATATAGTCCCTTTCCTAGAGTAGCGTGTGGATTCGTTGGCTCTTAAACTCCGGTTGAAAATAATCCAGTCCCCCTTTTAAAAAGTTGAATAAGGATTCTGAAGCATATAATAATTTTGTGATTGGGCAGAAGAACCAGGGACAGAATCCAGCTCCTCAGCTTCCCAGTCCAGCCTGGTCTTATGGTGGCCTCTTCCCTCTGTGTTTCTGTTATTTTATCTGTCTGTTAATGGTCACGCACCCCCCTCTCCCCATCTTCCATTATCCCATCAACCCTGCTTGGGCATTGCTGTTGCTGGCATTTAACCCCCTGGGGTTTGTGTTTGCTCTGGCTCTACCCCGGTGTTGCTTTCCCAGAGAGTCCTCAGCAGCTCTGAGTGTGGACAAGCAGGAAGATTTAATGTTGCTACTTTGGTCTTTTGTCTCTGCAAAGCAAACCCTTCCCCTGCTGGGAAACTCATCATCACCAAGCATCAAGCTCCAGCTGAGTTCCACTTAGCTGTTTGCAAATGGCACTGGGGGGAGGAGTGAAAGACTTGTAGCTGAGGGAGGGGGAACAGGGGGCTTTTGAGAAGACAGAGGTAGGAGGTCTGTTGGGGAGGAAGATGAGGTGTGTGATGAAGGCCGACTGAGCAAAGAATTCACAAGGGTACAGGTCTGTTCTGCCCACAACCACAATCTTGTGATCAGGAGCATGCACCCTGGTCAACACAGGCCTTGGCATGATTCCCATGGCAAATCCAGGCAACTCCCAATCTTCCACAGGTGGACTGGTTATCTCCTCTAGCTGAGAGTCCCTGTGAATTCACCTGGCCTCTATGGATCTCACTTGACTCATCCAGAAAATGGGAGCACTTGTAAATTTGCTGCCAGTATGTAATGAGATCATCCATCTGTATGCTCAATGAGGGGTTCACACATCATGAGATGAATTACAAATATGCTGTCCTCTCTGTAACAAGCACCTAGCCTTGCTTGCTCCCTACTTTGTCGACAACTTGTCCAACAGCGTGGCTCACCCATCTCAATTGGCCCAGGACTATGGGAGAGGGAGGAGGCGGGCGGTGGCCATGCGAGCACTCCATGTCCTCATCTAGCCCTGCACCTCCTTCAGCCCCGCGCCTTCTTTCCCTGTTCGTTTCAGCCACCGGTGTTCTCTGAATTGCAGGCAGAATAATTTATTCCACAGTCTGGGCGTCTTCTGCTCCCCCCTGCTGCCTCCTCTGTCTTAGTCCCCCTCCCCTCCACCCCAGGAACATGAAGACAAAATACCCATAGATGAGATGAAAAGGATGGAGAAAAAAAGGATGGAGCAGAAGGGGACAAAGTCTCCCCCCACCCCCGTCTCTGCCTCCCTAATTGAATGACTCTCTTACCTGACTCTCCTGCCGGCTCCCATGTTCCTTCATTCCCTCTGACGGCCCTTGAAATCATCTCCCCCATCTCATTCAATCTCTCCCCCTCCCTCCCACTTGTTCTCTAAGCCGCAGATTACTTTTTCATAAAATTCAATTTCTAGCCATTCTCATTACTTACTCACTTAATGTGGTGGGTTAGGGGGAGGGGAGCAAAGGACGGCGAGAGGGGGAGACGGTATCTGTGCAGCACTTATCTGGCCTAGTTACTAGGCCCCTTGCTGAGGTGTATTAGAGTCTGATATGACCAGATAATGGACTTCTGTCCCCACGCAGGGAGCAGCATCGGCATATTCGGGTATTGCAGCATCGTGTCAGAGGGTGGCAAGACTCACAATTGTCTTCAGTGACTCCTCTCTTGCTGGGAAGGGTCCACTGGGAAAGCTGTTTGTTCAACAAATATTTATTGGGAGGCTTTTATACACCAAGCACTCTACTAGGTGCTGGGAGTGCAGCCACAATAAGAGGTGTCCCTCATCCAGACTCAGTGGTCAACGGTCAAGAGAAAGTGACATTGATGAAAATCTGCATTGGAATTCCATACACTCAAAGAAAACAAGTACCTTAGTTTGGGTTCCTGAAAACAGAGCCTGAAACAAGATCTAGGGGGTAGATAATTTACTTGGAGATAATTCCAGGAAACCAGAGGAAGGGAGGGGGGAGAGTGTGACAGGGGAGAAGGGAAAACAGGTAGACTGTTAAGCTAGTTACTTCTGTAGAAAACTCAGGACACTTTGTACAACCACATTGAATGCCCCTCAGAATTATCCCTTTAAAGGAAGGAGGCTGGGCATTAGCCTCTGACTCCTGTCCCCATTGTCCCCCGGAGGACTTCATCTTCCTGCACTTCCATGCTACATATGCAGGAATTGCAGAGAAAGCCCTGAGTCAGAAAAGCAGAGAGACACCACTTTGCATGCTTGAGATAAGACGCTGGCAGCATGCCCAGAACTGTCTCCCTGAGTTGCACTGAAGCAGGTCAATGAAGGGAATGTGGTGTGGGGCATAGGAAGTGTCTGCTACAGTCCACCCCTTGGAGTGCTCAGATCTGCTTGTGACCCAAAATAAGTTCACTTTGTTGTTGAATTTCCAAGGAATGGCAAGCCTTAATCTCTCTCTCTCTCTCTTTTTTAATTCTTCAGACAGGAAGGCCAATGGGTGAGGGCACAGTACCAACTGCTACAGCAGGTCCTGAGGTTACAACTGACATTTATAATCCATGTCTTTTACCATGTACTCTATATTCCTTCACTTGCAGCCTAGGTCTGCTAGTCTGAGTCATTTGTTCAGACAGATAACCCCCACTAGACTGGCCTCTTTGAGGGGTGTAAGCCCTTGGTGACCTTGCCCTCATCAGGCTAAGTTCAATATTATCATCAGATATAGAAACATCAAGAGATGCCCCCTAAGCTCCAGGTAGAGTCTTCACTGTCCTCATGAGGTAGCAGCAACCAGCTCTTGATGAAAATCATGGTCAACTCTTCCCATCTTTCCTCTGGTTGCTATTCTACTGAAATGAAGAATCCAAAATGACCAGGCAGCACTGAGGTTCACTTATGGCAGAACCCTGCACTGTCTCCTGGTAGAAGTGTTCCCTGCAGAATCCATCCTCCACCAGAGCCTAGATCTGGGGTGACAGAAAGCACATCTTCTCTCTGAGGATTACTGGAAGTGATGACAAGTGCACCTATCCCTGCCTCCCTCCCTTGTTTTCCAGGCATGTATATTTTAGCTACAGGGGACACAGCACAACATGAAGGGGGACCCTCAAAAAAACAGAATAATTTTTTGGAGGGGAGCCTCTTGTAGTATAGGCTTCCCCCACTAAGGAAGTGTTCTAGAAACCCATCAGCATCAGTGTATCAGCTAGCATTGTTGTAAGAGGCTGCATTCAGCTTCAGTGAATTTGGGGGGGGGAGATTCTTTCAATGCCTTTGCCCATTTCATGATGGACAATTTATGAGTGCATCTGTCCATACCCACTAACTGTTAAGCAGTTTTTGACCAAAAACAGCATGACCCCCAGGCCCCACTCTCCCTATTCACTGGATTTACTTATTTAAGTTCTCCCAGATGAATAAAGTCCCCAAAGGGAAATGTTTTGCCAGTGTGGAAGAGATGAAACCAAAAAACAGTAGAAGCACCAAAAGGCATCAAAATTGACAAGTCAAAAATTGTTTTCAGCCGGGTTCGGTGGCTCAGTCTGTAATCCCAGCACTCTGGGAGGCCGAGGCGAGTGGATTACCTGAACCCGTGGGTTCGAGACCAGCCCCAGCAACTTGGTGAGACCTCATCTCTACAATAAATTAAAAAGTAGCCAGGCATGGTAGCACATGTCTGTAGTTCCAGCTACTTGGAAGGCTGAGGTGGAAGGATTGCCAGAACCCAGTAGGTCGACGCTGGGGTGGTTGTGACTGTGCCACTGCACCCTAGCCTGGGCGATGGAGTGAGACTCCAACTCAAAAAAAAAGAAAGAAAAAACAAGATGGAGCATCAAAAATTGTTTTCAACTGTGCTGCCCATCGAAAGAGGACTGCATAAAAAAATGTGGTACATGTACACGATGGAATATTACGCAGCCATAAAGAAGAACAAAATCATGAACTTCACAGCAACCTGGATGGACTCAGAGTCTATAATACTGAGCGATCTGCCACAAAAACAGAGTGAGAATTACATGTTCTCACTCATAAGTGGACCTTGAACAATTGTCGTAATGCAATAAGAAAAAGATTGGCAGTAGGGGGAATCTGCCGGGGGAGGGAGGGGTACACCTCATCAACAAGAGTGCATGCATAATGACCATTTGCATACTTAACCCTGAATTGTACCCCACATCTTTACAAATAATAATGATAATGATAAAACTGTTTTGAGCAGTGGAAAAAGCATCTCAATAGATGTATTGCATCAAACAGAGTATTTTGATGATAACAAGTTTAAACATGTAGGAATAAATAAACAATTTTTAATAAATAAATTCTGGGATTTTGGGGTTCCCCCTTGTACATTAGCCATTGATTTAATGTATATGCCACATCCTGAAGGTCAATAACACAACCCTGCAAGGTGTTTTCCACAAATTGACCTCTTCACGAAGCATTTAACAGGCTATTCCATTATTCTATCAAGTCAGCTGCTTTCAGGTGGTATGGTATATAGTAGGACCAGTGAATTACATGTCTAGTGGCCATGTTGACCTCCTTCATTAAGAATAAATCTCTTGGTCTGAGATGATGTTTTTGTGGGATCCCATGCTGGTAAATCCATCACATTTTGACATCTCAGACAGTCCTACTAGCAGAGGCACTGAAAATGGGAATGACAAATCAAATCTGATTAGGATAAAGGCCAAACAGGTGAATTGAACAGGGATGTGATGGAGACAACCACCCTGCATCTTTGAGATCTTTGAGAGTGAATTTAATTTCTGCAATTCTACTTGGATAACTTTTGGCTTTTGATCCTGGCTTGGGTGGGGAATAGTTTCAAGAAACTCCGCTTCGCTCTTATCATAACAACTCTTACTCCACAAGTGAGAGCACCAATGTGAGGGCTCTGCCAACATTTAAGTATATCCATCACAGTAATGCACACATGGGTTAGAGAGATTACTGCAATAAGAGTCCATTGACTGTTAGATGCACTGTGAAGTGAACACAGGTCATGACTCTGTTTATCACCTGGCTTTCACCTAACTCCAGTCTCACTGGGGAACTTTGATGGCATTATAAGTCAGGTCCTCTTACATCAATAATCATATTCAACAGCCCTCAGAAGGTGTGGGTAGTCCCCTTTCTCTGATGAATGTCCAAGGCCCCTTTGTTGAAGGAGTAAGAAAATATTTATTGTTGATACTTGTGGTGGCATTATAGGTTCCTCCTCAAGAAGACCAGTTTTGCACTGTTTGATGAACTTTGGGTTTGAGGACCAGTTCAGACCTGGAAAGTAGATGAGGAAACACGACTTTCTATTGCAGTGACTGACATCAGCCATTAGATAACTGCTTGTTTGTTTGTTTGTTTGTTTGTCTGCTTGTTTGCTTGTAGTTATGCAAGGCATGGAATACCCTACTTGGCCACCTATCTATCTAGTCCCTGGGAACACCAGAGTGTGCTATCTAACACCATAGCTCCCTGTGGGTCAAGGCACCCTAGTGGCCACTCTGGCCTTGCTTTCTACTTTTGTAATTATGTCCACTTCACCTCTGATAGTCAATGCTACCATCAGACCTCTGTGATTCCAGAATCTTTCCCCACTGACACAAGGAAATCGGTCCCATGGCTTATCTCCTATCAGCCTTGAACAACAGAGGTCAGCCACCACTACTCACTGAGGCTGGAGCCTTCCCCACTAATGCATTTTGTATCAATTTAATGGTGAGAGTGTCCTATTGGCCTTCCAAGGGTACAAAGATTTATACAGTAGGTTTCCTGCAATAAAATCTATTCTAATACACCCACTTCTCTGACAGTTCTGACATTTCCAAGGAGTCATCCCAGCAATATAATAAGGCTTAGGGATCCCCTGCCAGAATATTAAATCCTGAGTCTTGGGAGAGTGTCCCATGTCAATAAATCTCGTTTCCAGTCTATATTCCACCCCACCCCAAGTCCAACTCCTCAAATTCCACTCCCATATGTATTTCCCAGTTCCTGCTGCCATATGTCAACCAATCCTCCTGTAACTTTTTCAATGAATGAGCTAATTCCTCTCATAACAGGGACTCTACTTCCTCTCTCAAGCTATGCTAAGACCTGATGCTTATTAATCTAGATGGTAAGTGGAGGCAGATCTTGAGGTGAGCAAGCACCATCTTGCAAGGCAGCTAAGAGGCTTCTGCATGTCTTCAGGCAAAGTGAGGTTGATCTACTAACAAGGGAGAGGAAGCTGCTGTTGCTGACCAAAAGGGTTCAGGGGAACCTAGGCACTCCATGTTCTCAAGTGCATTCACCCAGACATCCCCAGTTCATATTTCAGGGTCTCAAGTCTTCTCCAACAGGGAGACTTGAGCTTAGGAGACCTCCCAAGGTTGCATATTCAGCCTTCTTTGTGTCTCTGCCTTCCTGATTGTTAACTCCTGGCCTTGGTTTCCAACATTGCCTGCCCTCTAACTGTACCACACCCAGGCCACCAAGTGAAAGCCTCAGGAATTGAGATGTTTCAGTACATCAGAGGTTGTCACCCCCCATACTAGACATCTGCAATGGAGCCCTTATTGTCATCCGACTGGTACATAATAGTTTCAGAATCTCATGCTGGAAATGAGCTTTCTAGGACAACTTCTAGTATCATCTGTCATAGTTGGCCTCTCTCCAAAAGCAGAACCTGAAACAAGTTAGGTACAGGTAATTGCCTTCGGAGATGATCCCAGAGTAAGAGGGGAGGGACCGTGAGACAAGGAGGAGACAAACCAGTAAAGGGTATGTGGTTAAGCTAGTTATACTGTGGGCAACTGGAGCTCAGTTCTGCCTTGGACCCTGTGAGGAACCGTGTAGAATGTACCTTAGAGTTGTTTCTCTAGGGACAGAGGACAGAGACATTTGGTTACTGATGCCTATTCCCCATTAGTGCCCCCTGAGGATGTAAACTATGCTGCCCTTCCAGATTGTACCCGTGTGCAGGCTCAGAGACTTTCCACTGCTTTAGGAAAACAGCTCTCCATCAAAAAAACCAGGAAGACAGTGTAGTCATATTTGAGGTGGAGCAGTAATGGAAAGCAGAGAGGTGTCCATGATAGTTGTGCTGAGATCAGATGGGCTGAAAAGTTATGCTAAGCGGCAAGAAAAGCGTCTGCTGCAAAGAATGTTTCTGACAGCAGGAACAGCATGTGCAAAGGCCAGAAGGTGAGAGAGAAGATGGTTAGAGCATGGAGGATGAGGGTGGGGACTTGAGGCAAAAGAGGTGGAATCTGATCATAAAAGATCTTATAGATTTTCTCATTTTTTCCTGAGAGAATTTGAGAGCCACTGAAGAATTTTAATCCAGGGAGTGAAATGATGAATTTACTGTAGAGTTTTGTAGTAGAAGCCACTAATTGTCAGTCAAGATCATCACTTCCCATCTCCCTCTGTGCTTCTCATATTTCAATGGGCACATGACTCCAGCCCAAGTCTGTCTTACATTTAGGAGTGGCCTCATGACTTAGTTTTGGCCAATGGATGTGAAAGCAGTGGGTGCTATCCAGGAAGTGCCCTTGAAAAGAGAGTTCTTCCTGCTGGCCGAGCTGCAGACATAATAGCTGGAGCTGGAGCAGCCATCTGAAGTGGTAACAGAAAAAAATGACGGGGGGCATTAAAATAAAAAGGAGCTTTAATGCCTGACAATGCCATGGAGCAGAGCCACCATGCCAGCCCTGAAACTGCTCTCCTGCAGACTTTTCCGTGCAATTGTGAATCTCTATTACTCACAGTCAAACCTAATTTTAACTGACACAGGGCTGTAGAGCAAATGCCAACACATCAGTTAGAGCATTATTACAAGCAAACAATCCAAATGAAGGGTAATGGTAGCTTGGACTGGTATGGTGGCAGTGGAGGTTGAGAGAAGTTGATGGGTTGAATGAATATTTTCAGAGGTTACATCTATGTCTTGGTGTTTTGGAGATTGTATGGTGTGGTGAGTGAGAGGGAGCCCTTCAAGATGTCCCAGTTCTAGGCATGAGCAAAGGGGTAGTGGGGGACCTAGGTTGGGTGTGTAGATTAGGCAAGCCTATACTCTGTTTCATTGTTCCTAAGTAGGTACGGCAATACCTGGTATCGGATCCCCAGCTCCCATGAAGAAGACCTTGAACTAGCTTCTAGAAATACCTCTAGACTTACCTTTTCAGTAAACCTTCTTGGATTATTCTTGCATCCCCACCCCAAAAACCATCTGACTTATTCCATGCTCTTGATATGCCCAACATCCATTTTTAGTGTTCCATATGCAGCTCAGAAAGTTTCATCAACTCTGTGCTCTGTGTGTGAGGGAGAAATGGCTTGGTTGGAGAGTACAGAATTAACTCAGGACTCTTGTTAGACACCAGGGGCAGAAATGATAATGAAATTGTCTCCAACCTCAGGTAGCTCATAGCAAAGAAGTTAGATTTAGTAAGTAAGCATTGTCAGCACCATGGATCCATCCAACGAAAGTATGTTCTAGGTACAACAATTCCTCAAAGAATGTGTCTATCCTTACCCACAGGATTACAGAAGTCATCACAGATGAGAAGGCATCTGAACCAGGTTTTAGAGACAAGATGAGGGCAGACATTTTTGAAAAAGGTACTCACCTGTACAAAGACATTTAAAGATAAATCAGTGTCATCATCTCAGAACTGTTAGCAACTGGGTATGACTGGAGTATAGAGGTTTCATGGTGTTTTGGCAAAAGGAGGGATTGGAAACTCCAGAGGCAGGCAGGGGCCATGTCAAAAGAGACATTATGAACCATACTAAGTGGTTTTTGTTGCAGGTATGGGCAACAGAGGGGACAGGAGTGAAGAATTTTAGCCAGAAGAGTGATGGAATATATATGGGGACTGACAATTAAGTTCATGAACTCATCCTAGAAAATGTGCTACATACCTCATTGTTGAATATCACTACAGTCACCTCCAAAGTACTCCTATGCACTGACACCAGTGCCTAGTCCACCCATCAAAGCAATTTGGGAGCTCTTTTTCTTGGAGAATGTTGTGAGAATGTTGGAGTTTGAATTAGAGCAATAAATAAACATTAAATTTCTTGCTAAACTTCTCAGGAGTAGAAGTGAAATCAGGGACATGTTAGTCCAAGTTTATGGGGATAATGCCATAAAGAAAATGGCAGTGTACAAATGGATTAAACGCTTTTCTGAGGGGGAAGAAAGCATCACTAACGAAAAGAGATTGGGATGGCCAGTAATGAGCAGAACTGACTAAAACATTGCAAAAGTTCATCATATTGTAGGTCAAAATCATTGACTGACTATGAGAAGCATAGCAGACCAAATAAACAGTGATACAGAAACAGCTGAGAAAATCGTCACATGAGAAAGGTGTGTACAAAAATGGTCCCAAAGAACAATACACCAGCTCACACAGCTATGTCTATGAGGGAGTTTTAGCCAGCAAACAAATAACTGTATTGGAGTACCCTCCCTGCTCACCTGATCTGACCTCCAATGACTTTTTTCTTTACCTGAAGATAAATATTGAAAGAAGACATTTTGATTACATTCAGGACATCAAGGGTAGTACAACAACAGCTCTGATGGCCATTCCACAAAAAGGGTTCCAAAATTGCTTTGATGGGTGAGCAAGGTGCTGGTGTTGATGCATAGCTTCCCAAGGGGAGTACTTCAAAGGTGATCTTAGTGATATTCAGCAATGAGGTATGCAGCACTTTTTTAGGATGAGTTCGTGAATTTCATCGTCAGTCCTTGTAACAAGACAACCATTATCATTGCAATCCCTGCTAACATTGACTGAGTGATATTTTACGTGCCAAAATTGGTGCTAAGCATTTTACTGAGATAACCTCATTTACTCTTCTCTCACTAAGATGAATATTATTAGTATCCCCACTTTTGCAGATGAGGAAATTGACATACAGGCAGATTAAATAACTAACCCAAGGTCATACCACTAATAAGTGGTAGAGTCAGGACTCCAACCAGAGAGGTCTACTCCCAGAGCCTATGACCTTAACCAAGACACCAATGTTAAAATCCCCTCTTGTTGCTTATGTAATGAGATGTGTAATGAAATACATTACTTTACAACTGTGCTTTAGGTCATTCTGTGTATGGAGGTGGAGAGGAGGGAGAGGTGGGTGTTTTGTACAAAAGAAGTTTTCAATTAATATCTCTGTCTAAGGGAGAAATTGAAGCATAAATAAATATGAAGTTCTCATGACTAAAACTAAAATGCACTTTAGCGAAAATATGGTTCAACTCTTTCATATTCCCAGGGAGGAAACTGAGGCTCAGGGAGGGAGCTACACAGGCAGTTAGTGGCAGGGTCTGACTCTGGAGCCTGACTCTGGTATTTTTCTTACAATCCCAGAAAAATTTGGTAGTGTCCCTATAGTCTATTCCTTATCACTCTATATAGTGCACTTTTTGTAGAGGTACTAGAAAATTGTACTCACTCTCTGGAAGTAAGAGAACAGCTTTTTTTCTTATTCTTTTTAAACAGCAGAGGTCCCTGAAACAAAGCCAGAATTGGCCCCGAGAAACTTGATGTGCCTGCTGCAAGTCTGAACCAGCAGGGAGTCAGTCGAAGGAAAAGCAAAACTTTACCCAAAGCCATCATTATGGGGAGCACTTTGACCACGAAAGAAAAAAAAAAGATTAACAGGTCAAATAAAGAGCTCCAGCCCAAGTCCCCAAATCCCAAAGTAGGATCAAGTGAGTCTGCCCTGAGCAGAAACTGCTTACCTCCATGGTCAAGTTAAAAGCCAAGCAGACATGCGCCCAGGGTTTCTCTAGGGCAAACCAAGTTGGAGTCTGTACCCACCCAAGCCATCTCTCCATCACACACACACACACACACACACACACACACACACACACACACACACACAC
>NW_007074493.1:170320-227298 GCF_000164805.1 Carlito syrichta
CACTGCACTCCAGTCTGGGCGACAGAGTGAGACTCCAACTCAAAAAAAAAATGATTAACTGCTAAAAGACCTACAACAGTGAACACGTTAAAAGTATGGCAAAGACCCATTTTGCTTGAAGGAACATACCTCAAACAAGGGTCCTTTACCACATCAGTCTCTAGTGGGTTTGCAACACTAGTGCTCTCCTTAATTCCCTTCCCCCATTCCATATTCAGAAGAACCACAGGCCTATAGGATTAAACTACCTCTCCTCCCCTTCCCTGACCCCACAAATAACTGTCACATGTTAATGTGTGTTCACCCATGCATACACACACACACACACACACACACACACACACACACACACACACACAGAATCTCCCCCATCAACCACAAGGTGCCCAGGACCTTCTAGCAAGAGCACCAACATGTGGGATTCTTTCTCCTCCTTTGACACATTGTGACTACATATGTTAAATATCTACTCTGTCTATTCTATGCTCTGCCTGAAAGAGTAGCTGGTGGCATAATGTAGAGGGAAGATCACTGGACTAGAATCCAGGAGATTCTGGTCCTCAGCATTTGCTGCGTTACCTTGAGCTTTTTAGTTCCCCTATCTGAATCTCAGTTTGCTGATCTGAAAAAGAATGGTCTTTCCAGTTTGGGATCTTAGTAACCTTAAGGGAGTAACCTCTTCTCTGTCTCCTCCTGAGAAACAACTACTGCTCCCTGCCTTTGCAAGCTGTTCCCCCTACCAGGAATACCCTCCCAGCTCCCCTCCAGCAACCCCAATCATAGTCCAGTTTTCTCCAGGAGCCTTTCCCTAATTCATCCCACCACTACATGTTCCTTAGTGTGGCCACATGGCTCACATACGTTGCCTTCAAATCCTCCATGCACAGACTATCTTTCCAACTGTACAGCGAGTTCTTCCAAAACAAAGACCCCATGTTAGTGCTCTTTCCCCTGCACAGCCTGCACCTTCAGGGGTATCTGTACTTAATAAGTGTCTGGATCATGCCACTCTACCCTCAACCCCCTTCTGTTGGCTGAAGTTCAGGCTCCACGTGGTCCACTGAATAATGTCATTCATTACTCAGCAAATATTTGTTGAAAACTTCCTATGTGCTGGACCCTGTGCTAGGTGCTGGAAATGCAACAATGACTCAGACACAGCTCCTGATGTCAAGGGCCTCCCAGTCTGACACTCAAGTCACTGAGTTGGTTGGTCCAGTCTCACACCCTAGGATTCTCCCACCCAAACCTCCAACTCAGGATGGTCTTTCTCCCTCTCTCTGGTTTTCCTCATGCTAAATCCCTGGTCGGGAACTTTTGCTGCACTCCTCACCATCTTCACAAACCCTAGAGAATGAAGGAGAGAAAGAAGGGAGAGAGAGAAGAGGCGGTGGGAGACAAGAAAGGATTACCATAAACGTAAATCCAGCCCAACCTTCAAGAGCATAGGGAAATCCTACCAAATTCTATCCTGTTAGTTGGAATCTAGGTACCTATTGTCCAATGAGCAGGCCAGTGTCGGGGTTCCCTAATGAAAGGCGAAGTCCAGGCCGCCTCTTCTGTATTCCAGAGGTGCCCCCTGGTCCCACTCCTCCTGGTTCAGCCATCAGCTGCTCAAGCTGCTGACTTGCTCCTTGTGCCTATGATCTCGCTCGGGTGAGGCAGCTGAGCCAGTGTGCCCAGGTGCATGACTGGCTGAGCCAGCGGGTAACAGACAAGCTGCCATCCCTGGTTTTTTTCCCTAATTGGATTAAGAACAAGACACAATTCCTCGTCTTTTCTTCCTAATGCATGCTACAGCTCAGTACTCCTAATAATTAGGCCACAGCACCTCCTAGACAGGGGCACAGGGTGCATGTGGGCTGCATCTGAGGCATATCCCCCCATGGGCCCAGCATCCCTGGCCCCTGCTCCCACCCCCTCCCCAGCCCTGTATCCAGAACATATTCTCATGAGAAGGATGAAAGTTCAAACTGCAGGGGAATAAGAGGAGTAACAGGCTTCTTCTGTAGAATAGTCTCCTCCCCTGTCCTGCACCCACGTCCCTGGGTTCTCGGAGGGGAAGACATTGTGCTGGCACGTGTCAACTCAAGTAGCTCGTGGCTATCAGGGCAGAGGATGCCACCAACACCCCCTCTCTTCTGATTCCCAGCCAGACTTCATCCATGGCCACCAATACACTGTGGTAGGGGGGTGGATCTCAATCCTTCCCCACCCCCCCACCACAGTGTATTGGTTGGGGGAATCTCAATCCTTCCCCACCCCATTAGGAGTTCCTGATGGGGAAGAACTATGGTTCCCCCAAATAACTACAAGCTTCCATTGAACAGAGGCCAAGACTCCTCTGCCTTCAGATTGGGGCTTTTGTGAGTGGAGGCCTTTCATTTCTTTTCAGACTGGAGCCCCCCCTCGACAAAGCTCTACCTCCCCCATTAGACTGGGAGCTCTGTCTGGGAAAGGTCTATTCTTCCTCAGAGCTAGAGGCTTCCCCAGGACAGGACCTACAAGTTTGGGTTAAACAGATGTTGACTTAACCCCTGCTGTGTGCCAGACACTTCCTTAAACAAAGACTGAGACTGGTCCTGGCCATGAGGAGTTGCTAGTCCAGAGGAGGAAACACAGCATCGCCCACTCCACCCGCACCCCTGCGTAAGACCGACACCTGAGATCAGGCTCCGCTCTTCCAGTCCTAATAGCCAGCAGAAGGAAATGACTAAAGGATGGAGGCATCCAAAACAGGCAGCAGAGTCTGGCTCTCTCTGCACTGACTGTGCAAGTCCTGTGACTCAGCTTCTTCAACCACAAAAGGGAAATGACAGAGCGACCTCAGAAGGGTTTCATGAGGCTCCTGCGATATGACAGGTAAAACCAGAGAGTTGGGCTCCTGGGGAGAGGGAGGAAACTTGACTCGCAGCATGTGCCCATTTCCTTGATTTCAATGTTCCTGTCATGGCTTGCTTTAAGATACGAGAGAGATGTGACCAAGAACAGAGGTGGGAGTAGTTGTACCAAATCAGCTTTCTGGGGCAAGTATGAGCCAGTTCCAGCACATCCTCATTTAGAGCATACTAGATGCTCACGAAATGGTGAGCTCTTGTTAGTGCCTGGTCAGGCTGCACCTAGCCGTTTTCTTCTTCCTCTTCTTTCTTCCTCCTCCTCCTCCTTCTTCATTCTGTCACCCAAGTTGGAGTGCAGTGGCACACTGACAGCCACTGCAGTCTCGACCTGCTGGACTCAGGCAATCCTTCTGCCTCAGCCTTCCCAACAGCTAGAACTACAGGCATGTGCTACCATGCCCAGCTAATTTTTGATTTATTGTAGAGATGAGGTCTCACTAAGTTGACCAGGCTGGTCTCAAACCAGTGGGCTCAGCCAATCCTCTCACCTCGGCCTCCCAAAGTGCTGGGATTATAGATGTGAGCAACCGTGCCCAGCCAAAATTTTTTCTTAAATGTCTGAGCATTACCCTTAAAAGGAACATTGGTAAGCTGAAGCATTTTGGACAAAGTAACCTGAGGATGGCACAGTAGACTGTGTGGCCAAACCATGCCCTATCTCCTCCTGGGCACACCACCTGACTATATTTGCAACCTGCTTGCAGTTAGAGCAGTCACATGATTAAGTTCTGACCAAAGGCATGTGGGCATCATGATGCACATCACTTCCAGACACCACCATGGATGCCTCCCTGACAACCTCCATGTCCTTTCTTTTCCATTCACTGGCTAAATGGAGAGGACTGAATCCTAGTATGGAAGGAAACAGGAATGTGGAATTACCCCACGGAAGACCATTCAATGAATATCCACACTGGACAGTTATGTGAGTGAGAAGTCAACTTCTGCTAAGTTAATTAAACCTCTGAGATTTGGGGATGGTGTGTTACAGCAGTTAGCGTATACCAACTAGCAAAGATAGACTCAAGGCCCCATGATACGACAAATAGCTGAGGTATTGTCCTCCTCGAGAAGAGAAAGCTCAGCTGAGAATGAGAAGGAAAAGCTCAGCCGAGAACATTGTGCATCGTCCTCAAACGCTTCAGGCACTGTCATGGGGCAGTGCTGTCCTGTATGACTCCAGATGGCAGCTCCAGGACCAGTGGGAGGGAAGTTCCAGGGCTGCAATCACAGCTCCACACACAGGAAGGAAGATGCTAGCAGAGCTGGTGAGGGTGGAAGGGCAGCCTTAGGAGACAGTGAGTTTCCACTGCTGGCTGTACACACAGGTGAGAATGCCACAGAAGCCCCTCAAACATCAGCTAGTGGTTTGACATCAGCTATGACTTGTGAGAAAATCCTCAAGACCATAGATTCAGCAACTATATGAACTGTCATTCCCAACCAGGATGCTGCCTTCCTCCATTGATCCAAGATCACCCAGGCCTAGGTTTAACTCTCCCAGGAGACTGAAAGCCCTCAGGGCAAGAATCCTAGTTCTCCTTCAGAATCCTCCTGGCCTCGGCACTGACAAGAGCCCCATGTTCAAATGCAGGGACCAGGCTCAGTGTTTGGGGAAGACCTGATTGCTGAGGAAAGCTGGAGTTGAGCCTTCACTGCATTCTTGGGCAGAAGATGGTGAGAAATGAATGGAGACATCTACATGGCGGGAGGCAGGGACAGGACGTTGGACTGAAAAGCAACTTGCGATGGAGGAGAGGAGAGCTGGCCACTCCCCAGTGCCCAGCAAAGGAAGTCATCATCGGTTCTCTCAGCCTTGTCCACAGATGAAGGCTCAGCAGGGATTTCAGTAGCATATTCTCATGAGAGACACTCTGGCTTGTCTCTCCGAAGACTTTTGGACATGAGAGTCTGGTTTGTTTTCCATCAATACACACAACCATGCACACACATGTGCATACACACATGTGCACACACACACAAACACACACACACACCTTCCCACCTCTGCTCTGGCCTGCAGAGAGACACCTGCTATCTCCTGAAATATCTCCCAAAGCCAAGCTCCCAAAAGCACCCTGAGATTTCCAGGAAATCTATACTTGGGGAAGTGGCAGGGAAAATCCTCCGAGAAAAGGCTTCAGGGCATTTTCCTGTAAGAGACATTAAGATGTATTAAATCCTTATGCTCCCTCCCCCTGCCCACATCGGTCTCACCTCCACCCAGGCCTCCCCATCACCACGTACACCACATTAGGGCCAAATTGAATTAGAATAATTAACTTTTGGTCACACTTTTAATTTGGTGCAGGAAATAAGAGAGCTAATGGAGATTAAACAAGGCTCTGACTCCAGAGACCAGCCTGGAAGCTTCACAGGGAGGCCGAGGCTCTGAGCGGGAGGAAAATAAACAGCCAGAGGGAAGAAGCTGAGGCAACTGTGTGGTGTGTGAGCCAGCACGTGTGTGCACTCATGAGGGTGCATGTGTTCGTGCTTGTGTGTGCGTACTTATACGTGAACACATGCTCCATGGCATGTAGGCAAACACACACTCTGGGCATATACACACATGTCTGAAGGTTCGCACACATGCATGTCTCTCTGTGTGGGGGCACAGGTGTGCATTGCTTTAAATCCCATGTAGGCAAAACTACCTGATTTTTGAGGAATCCTAGCAACTCTGACATGGAAGGCACTTTCATAAATATCTTCAAGCCCTGTCTCTTCCCACCTGCTGCTAGAATCTCTCCTACAACATTTTCCCCAGGAGAGTACACAACGTCTGCCCACACTTCCCCACTGATGGAGCACTCACTGCCATGAACGGCAGCCTGTGGAGCTCTGGTTGCTAGGAAGTACTTCCTTCTTGCAACGCTCACCCAGAGTCTAAGATCTCCCTCCAGGGTTACCCAGGACAAGCCCAACCCCTCTCCATGGTACCCCCTAGAGATGGTGGCTATTCCCTTCTGAAAAGTCTCTTCTTGGGTTAGGTCTCCTTGATCCTCCCATAGGACTTCACATGACCTCTAACATTGGCACATGGTACCTAACACTCAATCACACGCTAAAACACAAGCGATTCACAAGGGATAGTGCCAATGCGAGAGGGTCATCTCAGGGGCCATCTGCTCCAGTCAAGATCAAGTCAGACTTCACAGGCATCAGAATCATCCAGTAGGATTTATGAAATACAGATTCTCAGGCCCTCCCCCAGGAGCTCCGATTCTGAAGGTTTGCAGAGGGCACTAGTCCTTCCCATTTTCAACAAGCAGCCAGGGGGCTCTGGTCAGGGGCCTATGAGCCATCATTTGAGAACAGTGACATAGTCCAACACCCTCATTTTACAGATAGGGAGACTGAGGCCCAGAGAGGAGAAGAGATGCTCTGAGTGAGTTAGAATCTAAGCCTGAACTGTCGCCCTGGCTTCTAATCCCTGGTGCTCATTCCTAACACCAACCCTAGGATGGAAAAAGAGAGACAGCGTGCCTCCAAGCCCACTTCTTTCTCAGGGAAACAATCCCCCCACCACCATACAGGCACCACCAGTTCCTGGAGAGAAGCATCCTTCCTCGAATCTCACATGTCCATCTGTTCCCACACTAATCTCTGGCCAGTGATCAGTAAGAAAGGCAGGGCTTGGCAGCCCCCTCATCTGCAAAGTGAAGTGTCCCAGGCCCTGGAGGAGCTGACATTCATGAAGGCCACAGCTGTGTGGAAGGGAAATTCTCGTCAGCCATAGAAGGGGATTGGGGTCAAGACTCCACTGAGGATGCCAAGGTGGAGGAATGAACTGGGCTAGGGAAGGCTGGCCTGGAATTTCCCAGCTGCTGGCAGCTGAGGACTCACTCCCACTTAATCCAGTCATCTCCCAGGGCGTTGGGCCACATGCATCGGCCATGCTGACCTGCCACAGTCACCCAGGGGCCTTGATGCCCTCTGTTCATACACAGGGACTAGAGAGGAGAAGTGAGGGTTGAAGATCACACAGCTTTTCAGGGCATCTTTCCCTTCTTCCCCACATCCTGTCTTTGCCCAGGGTTATGGCTCATGTCCTTCCCGCAACACCACTCTCATGCCTTGCTACCAGAAGCCAGGACCGCCTGGAGTTATCTCAGGGACTGGACAATGAAGAGAGACAAATAGCAAGCCTAATGTCAGACCAGATCCTCTCCTGGCAAAGTCAGGGCAAAGTCAAAGTGCCTGAGACCAGGCCAGGAAAAACTGACTTTTACCATCAGTGGCTTTCCTCATTACCTACAACCATTGTCACTCTGTCCTGTCCCCAAGACCTCCTCACTCCCTAGGATTAAGTGAGAATGGGCAGGCACCTGCAAAATCCAGAGTCCTGTGAGCACCAAACACAGGAGAATAAGACAGAAGCAAGGGAATGTTGTATCTCGTGAACTTGCCCATGACACAGGTGGCCTGAGGTCTTATTTCCCTTAAGCCTTGGAGATAAGAAGGACTCCATTCCAGGGTTGTTTTGAAGGTGAGAGTCCCTAGAGGGGAGGCAGGGCTCTTACTGCTTCTCAAGTGTCTCACCATCCACATCACCCACCACCTCTGCCAGCAATGCCACTCCCTCCCCAGCAGAGTGAAACAAGAGAGGGGACAGCCGGGTCCCCCACACCCTGTCACACTCTGCCACTGCAGCAGAGAGAGCCTTTGCAGGGTGGAGCTTTCCATCTCTCCAGCTGCTGGGAAGGGTGTGAGCAGTGACAGCGATAAGGGCACACAGGGGTCCCCATCACCACTCCTGGGAACCCATTAATGTCTTGGCAGGAGGAGGGTCCAACTGGGAAATGGGAGTTGAATTTCTGCCCACTTTCAGTCCCCTCTGCATGTTTGGGAGCAAATGTCTCGCTTTCTCGGGATGTCACTTCCCTGGCTTTCCCCCCCCCCAGTCTCTCTCTCTGGTGAATGCAGGGGAGGAGCATGAGAGGAGAAGTGGTATCAAGGAAGCCTTGCTGTCTTAAAGTCAAGGGACAGAGCCTGCAGTTCATTGCATGTGCAGCCCTGGACAGATCCCTTCGTTCTTGAGCCAGTCTCCACCATAGTCGTAGTAGAGGCTCATTCCTGACCCTTCCATGCCCTGATGCCTCATGTCCTACTATTCCCTCCACAGGCATCTTGGCTTCCTTCTCCACTTCCTGTCTTTGCCCTGGGGTGAGCATTGAAGGGAGACTGAGGCCCAGAGAGGAAAAGAGATGATCAGAGGCATGAGGTCACGACCTCCACTATGGGGATCAGGGAGACCCCCTGAGAAAGTAACTCGATATCTGAGGCCTAAACGGGGAGTGGGACTCGCCCAAGAAAGAGTACTGGAGAGGAGTGTTCCAGGTGGAAGAAAACTTGATACAAAACCCCGAGGCAGGAGAAGGTTTGACCTCACTCTCTCAGAGTCCAGGGTGGAGACTATGCAGACGGGGTCAGAGGACCGGGCAAGCGCCCGATGGTGCAGGTCCATGAATGCTGTAGTACGGGTTTTCGGTTTTATCCTGAGAGTGGTTGGAAGCGACTGAAAGGTTTTTGTTGCTGTTATTGTTGTTGTTGTTGTTTTATTTTTATTTTTTGAGTTGGAGTCTCACTCTGTCGCCCAGACTGGAGTGCAGTGGCCGCTCCCGGCCACCACAGCCTCGACCTGCTGGGCTCCGGCGATCCTTCCGCCTCAGCCTTCCAAGTAGCTGGAATTACAGGCCTGTACTACCACGCCCGGCTGGTTTTTTGATTTATTGTAGAGATGAGGTCTCACTGCCCAGGCGGGTCTCGAACCCACAGGCTCAGGCAATCCACTCACCTCAGCCTCCCTAAGGTGCGAGATTACAGGCTGAGCCACCGAACCTGGCTGACTGAAAGGTTTTAAATAAGGCAGGGTTAGGAGCAGATTTGCGTCTTTAATAGTCGACTTTCATAAAGAAGAATTAAATCATGTCCTTTGCAGCAATACGGATGGAGCAGGAGACCATCATCCTAAGTGAACTAACTCAAAAACAGAAAATCAAACACTATATATTCTCACTCATATGAAAATAATAGACACTGGGCTCACCAACAAAGGAGGAGGTGGGGAGAGGGCTTAGAGTTCAGAAATAACCTATGAGGTACAATGTTCACTATCTGGAGAATGGGCCATTGGAGACCCACCCCTCACCACTACACAATATGTCCATGTAACAAACATGCTTGTATATCCCCTGAATCTAAAATAAAAATGGGGGGGAGGGAAATAGTCGGCTTTAACAGCTGATACTGGCTGCCTCCTGGAGATGCAGGCTCAGGAGACCCATAAGGAGGTGACAAGGGCTATCCTGGGGAGAGATGATTCCAGCTCAGACCCAGGTGGTGGTGGAGGAGACAGGAGTGGAGGAAACCAAGATGCTGTACATGTAGGAGGAACCAATGGGTCCTGGGTTTCTCAGATGTGGGGGTGAGGAGGGGGTATCAGATGCCTCGGGTCCAGGGGCACAGGGCCCACAGGCAGGCAGTGTCTGTTTGGACTCTGAGGCCCTATTTTTCACATAAGCTCAGTCAACCTCCTTAACTACAGTGAGCCTCAGGGGCCTTGTCTATAAAAAGGGAGAAATACTTCATAAGCTGGTGTGATGATTTCAATTAAATTGTGTCGGTATGAACAGGGCTCAGCACCTAGTATGTACTCAGCAGAATTGCTCCCCTCACCCTCCTGCCCAGGTCTGACTCAGGAGTTGGTTTGGCAGGGTCAGCCCTTTCCTCCCTCAGGATATACAGCTAGAGGTGAAGGTCACTTGTCTCCATGACCCCCACACCTTCTACTAAGTACAACTCCCTGGGAGGGCAGAGATGGAGCTTTTCTGTCTTGTCCCCTCCTGAAACCTCGCTGATGTTGAAAACGTGTCTCCCCGCTTCAGTTCTTGCCCTGTTTACACCAGCTCCTCTCAACCATCAGAGCGATGGTGTTAAGATGCACGAAAGGTCACGGTCACGGTCACGGCACAGCTCAGCTTCAAGCCCCCCAACGGTCTCACACAGGGTGAAAGGCAGAGTCATAACAAAGACTCACAGGGCCCCACCTCATCTCTGCCCCATCACCTACCACTCTCCCCTGCGTCCTTCCAGCCCCATCACACCGGCCTCCCTACCACCATTCAGGCCTGCGCCTGCCTCAGGGCCTTTGCACACACAGAGATTTTCTCATGGCTTCCTCCCCTCCTTCAGTTCTTGACTCCAATGTCACCTGCTAGGTAAGGCTTTCCTTAGCTACCACCTTCAAGCTGTACCACCAATACCTCTGGTATCTCTTTTACATTTTACTTTTTTTCTCTATAATGCTCACCATTATTCATAATACCACATTTCTTATTTTATTTTGTTTGAGTTTTTTGTCTCCCCCCCCACACTCTAAGTCATAAATTCCTTGAGAGCAGGGATTTTTTTTTTTTTAGTTTTGTTCATTGCTATATTCCTCAAGACCTAGAACAGTTGCCTGGTACATACTAAACATTTGAAAAATGAGTAAGAGAGAGGGAGGGAGAGAGGAAAAGAAGGAGGGAAGGAGAGGGAGGGAAGGAGTTTCTTCTTTTTTTTTTTTGAGTTGGAGTCTCACTCTGTCGCCCAGACTGCCTCGACCTGCTGGGATCCGGCGATTCTTCCGCCTCAGCCTTCCAAGTAGCCGGAATTACAGGCATGCGCTACCACGCCCGGCTGAATTTTTGATTTATTGTAGAGATGAGGTCTTGCCTGCCCAGGCGGGTCTCGAACCTGCAGGCTCAGGCAATCCACTCACCTCAGCCTCCCATAGGCGTGGGATTACAGGTTGAGCCACCAAGCCCGGCTGAGTTTCTTCTTTTTGAAGCCCCTGGTTGCTGTCTGACGCACTGGACATCTCATTTCACACGAGGTCATGTGTCGGTACATGGCCTGGGTTTCAGGTGGACAAGAAGCACACAGTTAACTCTGAGCACTCAACATTAGAACTAGCTTCAGTGAGCGTCTGACTCACCAAAAGGAGAAAGCAAGTTTCTAGCCAGAGCAAACCCCTGCAAAAGGCTGGCATGAAGCACAGACTCACTGCACTTCCCAGCATCTTCCACCCCCACCCCAGGACAAGAAGATGTCCTAGGCACAGAATCCAGAACACCTTCCCGTGGCCCTGGCTCCTGGGGCCATGCAGAGAAGGTGTTCCGTGATGTTGAGACGCAGCAGAGCACAGCCAGGCTCCTTTGTGAGGCCAGTCTAGGTGCAAACACACCTTGACCCTGGCTGAGGGAGAGCTCAGAACACACCGTGCCTCATGGACCCTCCACCTTCCCATCTTTGAGATGCGGTGTCCATTCCACCTCACAGGGCTTTGCAAAGCTCACGCGTGTGTGGAAATGTAAACTTCTAAGCAATTATTTTTCTAGTCCTTGAACTCTCCTGCACCCAAACTGATTATTTGACAATTCTGAGAACAAAGTTTAATCTCTAAATTTTGCAGAAGAAAAGCATCTCTCTGAATCCCTTTGCTTGTTTTATGTTTACCTCTGCATATCTTTTTTTTTAATCAGTTTAATTTCTATACCTGTCTAACTTGGCCTCCCTCTGTGTCTCTGTGTACATATGTGCATATGTGTATGCACTTGCTCCCTCTTCTCTGTCTCCCCATCTTTTTGAATATCTCTCTGTCTCTGTTTTCCTCTTTCTCTGCCTTACTCTATATATCTGTGTGTCCCTTTCTGTCTCAGACTTGCCTTCTATTTCCTTCTTTGTCTTCTCTCTGCTCAGTCTGTTTTTTCTCCATCTCTCTGCCTCACTGTCTCTGTGTGACTGTTTATCTCTGTGTCCTGCCCTCTCTCCATCTCTCAGTTTCCGTCTCCCTTAATCTGTGTGCATCTCTGCTTTCACACTATCTACCCCCCCCCCCCACCGCCCCCCGAGCCTCACTCGCCTAATTGCTTCTTGTCTCTGCAGATCGCTGTGTGGATTTATGTAACACACCGACAGGGGTGGCAGTAGGCAATTTGAAAGATTGCTGGCAGACGTAAGAACTTAATGCTACACCAGCCTTCAGGAAAATGAGCCACGTTCCTTCCGAGGGTGCCTGTGCTCAGGGCAACCTGGCCCTTCTTCCTTCTCTTCCTGAAAAGAAGAGAGGTGACCCTTCAGGCAACTCCCCGCAGTGTGACATACGTGAGGTCTGAGGCTCCCAAGAAGCAAGATTCACAACTGAGCTCCACTTCCAACTAACAGCGGAGACAGACGGGGCCTGCGTCAAGACCCCTGGGTCCTCATCCCCACTTAGGTAGAGGCGTTGGGTAGATCATGGCCTCACACTCTGGGCCTCTGTTTCCCCCTCTGGAAAATGGCTCCCACACTCTGGAATGCTAAGAAACCGGGGCACCCTGCTGTAGAGGAATCCAGCACGACACTACACACACCTGGGAAAACTGGTCAGCGCATTAGCAGAAGCAGCACCGGGGCCGATGGACGGAGGGGAGAAGGATAGGTCCCCTGAACAGAGGCAACAGGGAAAGCCGTCTCCATCCCCTGGGGCTGGACCTGGGCATGAGGCCCGAGCCAGCCCCACACAACCGATCAGCTTTGATGTGGGCCATGTGAACCTCTGGTCTTCTCTGCGGCAGCAGTAGCCAGGGACCAGGAGAAAGTAGGTGGAGATGGGGGTGGGGGAGGAGAGCACGGGCACCTGACAGAAGCAGGGAAGAAACAGACATTTACTGAGCATCTGCTCTGCCTTCCTCTGTGCAAAGGGCTGGGACTGAGCCTTGTTCCAAGAGGTTAAATAACCCAGCTGAGGCTGGAGCCCACATCTGCCGGGTCCCCAAAACCTGTGCTCTCTCCACAGCCACGTGGACTTTTAGAGGGGGAGAGAAAACTCTCTGAAAAAGAGAGGAGAGGAGGCTTGCAGACACTTTTCCTACTGTACATTTCTCCAGCAGCCATTCCATCCTTGAAGAAAGGCTGAAGGTGGATGTTCTTGGTCTGCAAAAGAGAATCTGGGAAGTACTTTGAGGGAAGACTCAATTTCTGTACTTGAGGGGTTTACATCAAGGCAAAAAGATGTCATCTAGTTCCACAAAATAGAGACAATGAACCCAGACTGCAGCAAGAGAGACATGGAGCAAACCAAAGGAAGAACTTCCTACCTGTCAAAGAACTGGTACAGGCTTGAGTTTACCCTTGAAATTTACTTAAGTAAAAGATGGGCTCCCTGACTGAAGTCCTCTGGAAGAATGCTAACTTGTGTGGACACAGAGGACTGAGTCAAAGGACCTGTTGGGAGTTCCCACAACTCTTGAGGTCTACTCCCAGTATGTGGCGATGTATACATCACCACACATATACACAGACACACACTCTCAAAGGCTTGAACACCTGTGCTTCTCCCTGATGATGCTCTGCCAACCCACCTGCAGCTAGGCATGCCATCCCCCACCCTCAACTCCCTCTGTATGGCAGGGACTTCAAGGGGAGGGGTCCGGTGGGCTGATGGGCAGAGGTGTCCCCACAGACAGCCAGGAAGCCAACACAGACATCACTATCTCCTCATCACTCCAGGCAGGCACCTCAGAGCCCTCTGCCTTTCAGGAAGCCGAGTCAGGAAATTAACTGGGAGCCCAGATGCCTCCAGGCACCTGCCTGGAAATTCAAACCTGGAGAAGGTGGGGTCTGGCTTGGGAGCTGATGAGAGGGGACTTCCTGCAGGGGCAGTGGGCACAAACAGAGAGTATACACCAGTCCTTTTTCAGGCATAGAGAACCCACCTGGGCTGAGCCCATGAGAGACATAGCCAACTTGCTCTGGGCACAAACTCCACCAACAGCAGGAGGCTCGGAACAGAGGTGCCCCAGCAGCAACTTGGTGATCTGTTCTGCAGCCACTCCACCTGAAGTCCCCTCAGGGGATGTGACAGAGGGAACAGAAGCAGGAGCTGAAAAGAGTCTGCACTACACTGATGCAAGCACAGGTTCCAGAGCCAAACATGGTTCAAACCCACCCTTTGTCACTTACCCACCCTTTGTCACTTACAAGGTTCTATGACCTTGTATCTCAGTTGCCCAATGAAATGGGCATAATAATGGCTTCCTGCCTTATTCAAGGTAGGGCAACAACTCTAAATGTTAATGATGTAAAGCCCTAACTTCTAGGATCTACAAGGAACTCAAATGCACCAAAAGGAAAAAAACAAACAGCCTCATTACAAAGTGGGCAAAAGACATGAATAGACACTTCTCAAAAGAAGATATACAGGGCAGCCAACAGACACATGAAAAAGTGTTCAGCCTCACTCATCATCAGAGAAATGCAAATCAAAGCCACATTGAGATACCACCTAACCCCAGTCAGAATGGCCATCATTAATAAAAACAAACAACAACAGATGCTGGCGAGGATGTGGAGAAAAAGGAACGCTTCTACACTGCTGGTGGGAATGCAAACTAGTGCAACCTCTTTGGAAGACAGTGTGGCGATTTCTGAAAGAACTTGACCTTCCATATGACCCAGCAATTCTCCTATTTGGAATATACCTGGAGGAACTCAAATCATTCTACAGAAAAGATACCTGCACACTTACGTTTGTTGCAGCTCTATTCACAATAGCAAAAACATGGACCCACCCATGTTGCCCATCGAAGCTGGACTGGATTTTTTAAAATGTGGTACATATACACAATGGAATATTATGCAGCCATAAAAAAGGACAAACATATGGACTTCACAGCAACTTGGATGGATTTAGAGTCGATCATACTCAGTGATCTATCACAGAAACAAAGAACAGAGTACCAGGTGTTCTCACTCATAAGCAGACCATGAACAATTATAATAGTATAAGAAAGGAATTGGCAGTAGTGGGAAACTGTCAGGGGAGGGGGGGATGGGATTGGCAGTTGAAGAAAACTGCTAGGGGAGGGAGGGGCATACCTCATCAACAAGGGTACCTGCATAATCAATGTTCGACACCTAACCCTAAAGCATGATAAAGCATGTCTTTATCATGCTTCCTCTTGCTTACAGTCTGATATGGAGGGAGAGGGGAGCTGAGCTCCACACAACTCCTCAAGGACCCAGGCTCTTCTCTCCAGACCATCCCAGGCCTTGGATCCACCTCTTGGCCAGGGTTTCTCCATCTCGTGTGGGATAATTCCTTGCTTGGGGGGCTGTCCTGTGCACTGTAGGGTGTTGAGTGGCACCCCTGGCCTCTAGCCACTACACGCCAGTAGCACTTTCCCATGTTGTGACAACCAAAAATATCTCTAGATGCCGCCCAGAGTCTCCAGGTGAGCACAACCATCCTGGCTGAGAACGATGTCTCGAGACCCCCCTGCAGCTGGCCAGGAAGAAAGAAAGGACCTCACTCAGGAGGGTGAAGGGCCAGCTGGACACAGCAGTGGGAGTTGCATCTGCCCACTTTCCACTGGCCACGTGGCAGTCACTTGGCCACAGCAGGATGGCTGGGAAGTACGGTCCACTGTGTGCCCAGGAGGAGGAGGAACCCTGGTATGGGAGCTCAAAGGCATGCTTCTGCCCACATCTCTCGGGGTTGCTGAGATGGTCTGATGAGCTGAGGACTCTGTGTAAATAAAATCACGGCTCACGGCAGGCTCTCAGCACGTGCCAGTGACTAATACACTTTGAGGGTTTGTCACGGTTCCGCACTTAATGCACACTTAAGATGCATTATCTCACTGGATCCCCACCTGCTGATGAGGAAATTAAGGTGAGGGGGGTTGGGGGGGCTTGGGCAAGGTCACAGAGCTGCCGACCCAACACCCGCATCTTGACTTCTGGGCTGCACTCTGCTGTGTGTGGGTCTCCTAGCCCAAATCCCTCATTCTTGCTGTCACATGCACACCTGCAACCCAGTCATTCAGCAAATCATCGATTCACAAAACATCTTCTCTGCTCGGAGGAGGAAACCCAGGCCCCAAGGAGAAGTGATTGCCTAGGGTCACTTGGCTAGAAAGTGGCAGAGCCAGAACTAGAACCCAGGTCAGAGGCTGAAGCTGTATCACTTTCCTGGGAAAGAAGCCACTTTCCTGTCCTCCTGCCAGAGTTAGAGATGCTGGCGGAAGTCTCTGTTCTTGGCTCCCCCATCTCTGCCTGACAATGTCTCCAGTCAGAGGTGAGAGAGGACACCAAAGGCAGGAGGCTAATCCTCCCAGATGACCAGACAGGGAGGAGTATAAAATACAAGTAGGTAGTCTTGTCTCCTGGGGTGTCTGGGAGGGACAGGGGTCTTGGAAGGGCGTCGGGTGACTCAGCTCAGACCTCTGGCTTTGCCACTCATTCGCTGGGTGGCTCTTGGCAGTTCCTTCCCTCTCTGGACCTCAGATTTCCCTTCCAGAATGGCATCTTGGATATCAAGCACTTCTGAAGTGTGTCCTCCTATGTGGTCCTGTGTAATCCCCCAGCAATCCATGGGGTAGGCAGGGTTGTGGCCTCCATTCTGCATGGCACCCCAGCCACAGCCAGGAAGAGGCAGACCCAGGGCTCTAGTCCAGTCCTGTCTAGTGCCAGACTCAGGGCTTCCTCCCAGGGCTCCCTCAGCCCAGCGTTCTAGAATTCTGCCATTCTGTGGCTCCAAGCAAAGATCGCCAACACCGGACCCTTGGCCCAGGGAGAGGCTCCGAGGAAAGAGACCCCTCTGTCCTCAGGAAGGGTCTCACACACTTGGGGGTACATGGCAGCAAGAGATATTGACCTTACTCTCAAGTGGGGGTTCTTCTCGACCCCTCTCTCCTCACAACCCAGGAGACCCCAAGCAGAGAGACCCGATTCGGAAGGAGACAGTGGTGTCGCTGAAGTTCTCTTTCAGCAAGGCAGCAGACTGGGGGCCTGGCCCTGAGGAGGGTGAGGGCTGGCCATGGCCCCCACCCCTGCTCAGGAATGAGAGCGATGTGTATAACTGCCCACCTCCATCTAACCCGACACTCCTGCCATGGCCTGGGCCTCCCTGGGCTACTCCCTCTCCCTCTCCTCCCACCTCCAGTGGTCCCCTGCTCCGTGAATGGCATGGCTTAGATGACGTTTCCCTCCCCTCATCCCCACTGCCACTGCCAAAGATCAGGTCCTCCTCATCTCCTCCTGTTATGACCTCTCCGTGGGTCCCCAGACTCCACTTTCTCCCCTCCAACCCAGAATGAGCTTTCCGACAAATCTGTCCTGCTTGAAATCCTCCATGGCTCCCTGATCCTCTCAGGACAACATAAAGTCTTCCCAGGCCCACAAGACACTGCTTTGGCTCCTGTTACCCACCATCTCTCTAATTCGCTTCAGGCCTGCTTTTCCTTGCCTTCAATGCTGCAAGAACACCGAACTACTCATGGTGTCACTCAACACACCATTGTTTTAAGCTTCTGTGACTTTGCCCAAGCTGTTTCCTTTTCCTGAATTGTGTTTCTTGCGAGTTATGACTCCTATTTATCCTTCAAAACCCTGCTCAGACATCATTTTCTTTCTGAAGCCTCTTCTTTCCGCACTAGCACTAATTATTATAATTATTACTAATAATAATAATTAAAATTTATTTATGCTTTACCAATTATAATAGAACTTAACATTTAAGTATTATTATAATTATACTCAATACTTATTAACAACGATAAAATGCTACATGAAGGCATTGTCCTAGACTCTTTTTTTTTTTTTTTTTTTGAGTTGGAGTCTCACTCTGTCACCCAGACTGGAGTGCAGTGGCCGCTCCCGGCCACTGCAGCCTCGACCTGCTGGGCTCCGGCGATCCTTCCGCCTCAACCTTCCAAGTAGCTGGAACTACAGGCGCGCACTACCATGCCCGGCTAATTTTCTGATTTATTTATTGTAGAGATGAGATCTCGCTGCCCAGGCGGGTCTCGAACCCGCGGGCTCAGGCAATTCACTCACCTCAGCCTCCCAAAGGCACGGGATTACAGGCTGAGCCACCGAGCCCGGCTTTATTGTTCAATTTAATCATCCAAACACATGAAATAGTGTGACAGTTTTAAACCTGACTCCTCCCTTTAAACTGGGACAATATTTTTGTTGTTTTGTTTGTTTTTTGAGTCAGTGTCTCACTTTATCATCCGGGTTGGAGTGTAGTAGCCTCAGCCTCCTGGACTCAGGCAATCCTTCTGCCTCAGTCTCACAAGTAGCTGGGACTACCAGTATGCACCACCATACCTGGCTATTTTTTTATTTTTTAGTAGAGATGAGGTCTCGCTATATTACCTAGGCTGATCTTCAACTCCTGATCTCAAGCACCTCTCTTGCCTCAGCCTCCCAAAGTGCTGGGATTATAGATGTGAGCCCCTGCACCCAGCTAAACGTGGACAGGTTTGTGACTGCCTCAACCAATAAGGGTGCAGCAGACAGCAGAAGTGATGTGATGTGACTTCTGACGCTGGGTTTTTAAGGCCATGCATCTTCCACCCTGGTCTCTCGAAATGCTTGCTCTCGGGACGTGTCCCAAGATGCTCTTCTCGGAACCCGCCCACTATCCTGGTTGAAGTTCAAGCCACACAGAGAGGCCACTCTTGGGTGCTCTAATCAACAGTCACATGTGCGTGAGAAGCCTCCAGGTGACTCCAGCCATTCACATCACCCTTAGATCTCAAGTCTTCCAGCTGAGGCCCCAGACCTCACAGAGCAGGGACAAGCCATCCCACTCTGCCCTTTCTGAATTCCTGACACAGAACCTGTCCACGCTTATAAAATGGTTGTTGTTTTACACCTCTGAGTACGGGATGTTTGTTACTCAGCAATAATAGGCACAACTAGATTACAGGCCACCCCATTTCACAGATGAGAAAACTGAGGCAATGAGTAACGTGCACACAGTCCAAAAGCTGGGAAGGCGCTGGGCCAAGATTTAAACTCAGGTAGTCAAGTCCCAGATCCGGCTCTCTCATGTGTTCTTCTAATGACAAATGTTGCATCATGGTGTCATTGCCTATGTAGGTGTCTGTCTCCACCATCAGACCTGGTACTTGAGGGCAGGGACTGCATCTCACTCTCTCCACTCCCAGAACTAGCTCAGTTCCTGGCGCGGGGCCGAAGCTTAGGACAGGTTTGCTGAACTAACCTGAGCATCAAAGCCCTATGGTGGGTGGGGTCAGGGTCCCCGGAGATGAGCTGAGCTGCCTGTGCCAAGATCTCCCCACCAGTTCTTCCTATAATGTCCTACTGACCTCCAGGTCCCCGCCCCACCCCAGCCTCTGAATCATCATCTGTGTAAATTGATGATTTTTCTGCCCAGTTGGCTCCCTGCACCCCAGTGGTCCAGCTGACAGCTTCATTAAAAACTGTTGCAGTCAGCGCCTCTCAGGCCAGCAGAACCCCCGGGCATGTGTCATTGCTGACGCCACACCCCCTGCCACTTCCCTGCCCCTGCCACCAACAGCAGGGTAGCCCAGCTTAGAACCAAACACTTGAGTCTCCAATGGTTATGACCATGGGCCCCTCCCCTCATGACTGTGAGAGTCAAGGGGAGACATCTTAAGTCCAAGACCCCCAGATGAATGGCTCCACGCTTGACAGATTCACTGCAGAGAAGAAGGAGACCAGAACCAAGAGTTAGTGGAGACAGGTGTGTGCAGATGCCGCCTCTGTGCTGGGGAAGTCACCCGCCCCACCCCGCCTCGCCCCCTCCTGGATCTGCCCTCCAGCTCCAAGAAGAAAATCTCATAATGATTTCTTGGAGTAGGATTTTCAGGGGCTGCACAGGCTTCCCAGAGGCTGTTTTATAGAGAAGGGGACTTCTCCCTGAACTCCCCGGACTCTGAAACTCCTTTGAACTCTCCCGTGGGTGGCCTTGGGCAGGCTTTACCAAGCCTCATCCTCCTCACAGGCTCGTGTAGTCTGGACCTTGTAAACATTCATTAGCTGAGAGGTGAAACAGGCATGCAGCCAGGGCCAGCTCAGCTGATGCAGAGGAAGTGAGGATAAGAAAAGAGCTAACATTTATTGACATTTCTCTGCATCCCAGACACTCTTCTAGGTGCTTTACCTGCATGGATTTACTTAGTCATCCTAATAACCCCAGTAGGTAGACACTGATACTATTCCCATCATATAGATAGGGAAAGTGCGCCACAGAGGGGTCAAGTAGCTTGGCCAAGTTCTCACAGCTAGCAAATGGAGGAGGCAGGGCCAGATGCATGGTCCTGCCCACCTAACACTCTCCCACCAATGTGAAGTGCCCAGCACAGCATGTGGCACCACACACAGCATATGGCCAAGGACAGTTAGCCCCTTCCCATACAGCAGGGAAAGGGACTAGGGCACATGGACCTCAGGGTACCCAAAGGGGACCCAAGCCCGTCCTCCAGAGAAGGGGTAAACAGACCCCCCCCACCTGGTGGTGGTGAGGCTGAGCTGCATCCCCACCCTGGCACCGTGAGGATGAGGAGGATGAAGAGGCCATCTCCAGAGTGGCTCGTCCTTTTGTCCTTCCGCTTTCATGAGAAAGGGATCCAAGAGTTATTTACTGCAGAGATTTCATCGAGATGTTCTCACCCTTACTGTACATCCTTTAAAGGTGAAATAAAAATATCTAAAGGGAAAAAAAGGCATTTTATTCAGCATCGTAAAAGTCATTGGCACACGTTCCCCTGGAAGGGAAAAAAACAGCATAAAATTCTGCAGTGACATTGTTCTGGGAGAATCTTCACCACCAGCCTGAGAGTCTGGAGGGGTGACTGGAGGTGGGGCAGCTGATGGGGCTCTGTGTGGCTCTGGGAGCCACTGAGTGGGTCTGTCGCTGCAAGGGGTGACCTCTTAAGGGGCTTGTACATATATAGGCATGCTCACACAGAGAAGCATGTGTATATACACATAGAGATGTATGCACATGGGCATACACACACACACACACACACACACACACACACACACACACATGTAAATGAGCAGAATTGATAGGCCTGAAGAGAAAAAATAGGAGCTAAGAAGAGAAGGAAGACGCCCCAAAGGCCTCCCTCAACGGGGTCAGCACAGAATGGGAGCTTAATCAATACCTGTTAAGGTCAAGAATGAATAAGAGCATGAGCACAGGAGTGAATGCCTCCCAGAGGAGGAGGCAGTGGGCAGAGTATCATGGTACCCAGGCCTGGACCACAGGCCCCCAAGCCCCACTCCCAGCACATCACTGAGAGATACACTCTCTCACATTCATGACTTTGCACTTCTGTTCCTCTGCCTGTTTTAAGCAGGCCACCAGCCTCCATGTGCCTGTCCAACATCACTTCTTGCGCCCCATTCCCAGTCTTGAATCCTGAGAAGCTCCTCCTCCCTGGCTCTGGCCCACTCTCCCCTCTGTGCTCCCGAAACTCTCTGCCCAACATACAGAGGTGCCTGCACCTCTGTCTTCCCCAAGAGAAAGTATGCTCTGCTCCTCAGGACAGGGACCCTGTTAAGGAAACGTCTAATAAGTGTTTCTCAGAAGAATGAACGAATAGATGAACCAATGGATGAACGAATGAATGACACTTGTATAACCCTTGACATTCAACAATGCATTTTTCCATATACCTCTCCAAGAACTCTCACAGCACACATCCCCTGCCTGGCAGTAGCCAGCTTTAACATCATAAACCTCACCTTATAGGTAAGAAAACAGAGACTCAGAAAAAGCAAGAGCGCTGCCCAAGATCAGATGAGGAGAGTGCTGTGGTGATTCATTAACAGTGTATGTCCCACCAAAATTTATATGTGGGAATTCAGCCCCCTAGAGTGATGCTACTAGGAGGCAGGGCCTTTTAGGAGGTGGTCGGGTCATGGGGCCAGAGCCCTCAGGAAAGGATTAGGGCCCTTATAAAAGAGGCGCCAGGGAGCCTGCTCACCCCTCCACAGTGAGAGCACAGCAAGATGACATCTGTGAATCAGAAAGCAGGCCCTCGCCAGACAGAATCTGCTGGCTCCTTGGGACTTCCCGGCCTCCACTACTGTGAGAAATCGATTCCATGGTTTGTCAGTCACCAGTCTACGTGTTCTGCTATAGCAGCCCATGGTCCAAGACAATGGATGTCCTTGAATCTAGGTCTAATTTGAATCCTTAGCTTTCTCCACAGTGAAAGTTGAAATTCACAAACTGCCCTTCTTGCTCACTACCCCCCACACACATACACATGCTCTCACACACACACACACACACACACACACACACACACACACACATACAGGCATGCACGTGAGCAGAAGTGATAGGCCTGAAAAGAAAAATGGTAGCTGAGAATACACCGCAAAGGCCTCCCTCAATGCCTTCCATCCACCGTCAAGCTTTGCCTTTGATTTTCAACTTTTAATTTTCACATCATCAGTGACTATATCAAAGCCATCTTACTGCAGGTGCCCTGGACCCAGACTGTTTCCAGCAGCAGCGGCCAAATCCCCCTTCCCACCGGCCCCGTTGCCAATGGCATTTCACTTCTCATTAAATTCCACATGGGGAGCATGGGAGGCAGAGGGATGGTGGTAAAATCACCTCTCACCTCTGTTTCCAACTCTTGTTCACGTCTGTTTAAATGCTGCCTAGGGGGTTATGCTCAGATTTCCAGTTAAACATGGCAGAGGAAGCCTCCTTCTCAGTCTGGGCCACTGGGATCTTATGAAGATACATGAGAGAATGAATGTGGACGGGCTGTGAAAACTCAAAAGTGCGGTGCACACATGAGGAAGTCCTCTTTACCTCCCTCCCAATACCTCACTACATAACTGGAAGGGATTACACTAAGAGATGAACCTACAAGACAGAGAGAACAGAGGAATAGTCAACTGCAACAAACTGTCCATGCTGAGAAGCAGAGGGATGAGTCATAACTGGCTTCAAGTGGAGCTGGAGCCTAAGTTAACAGGGAGGAAGCCCAGGAACAGGTTAGTTCCTGGGGCAGAAGCCCAGAAAGTCTCAAGTAGACTCAAGCAGACACCAGCTTCTTCTAAAAGAGGGGCTTCTAAAAATAGAAGTATTACTGGGCACAGTGGTGCACACCTGTAATCCCAGCTATTTGGGAGGCTGAGGGAAGAGGCTCGCTTGAGCCCAGAAGTTCAAGGCTGGCCTGGACAACATAGCGAGAACTTGCCCTTAAAAAGATAACAAAAATAGAAGCATTGGTTGCAAGTATGCACATGAAACCATTAGACCCTCCAGATGCTATCTCTTCTCCCCAGCACAAGAGAGATGAAAAATGAATCTACAGGACTATAAAATCCAGAACACAAAAGGCTCAGCTGAGGGCAAGGTACTGAAAGGAAAACGGAGTTGTTAAGTGGAAGTCTACATGCCTCCTGCCTCTATTCAGCTTCCTGAACGTCCTCCAGCTTCTACCACCCAAGCTGGAGCTGATGACACAGTGCAACCTAAAGACGGACCAAGCCTGTCCCCCAGTGATGTCCTCCACCCCATCAGCCTCCACCCCAACCGCCACACATCAGGTGCATGCACAAGGAGCTTCCAGGCAGCTGGGGGATCCAGTACAAAAGATGGAGACCAGAAACAACCAAAACAAAACACCTGGGTTGAAGGGGGTCAGACCAAAGAGCAGCAATGTAGGAAGCAGCAGGATAGTTCAAAGCCCTAAAATTACCCTTGGAGAAAGAACAGAAGATACTGCATCCAAGAAAAAAGAATGGAAAAAAGGAGACATCTTATTTTCTTTTAAAAAAATTGAGGGAACAAATAAAAATAACCCAGAATTTAAAAAGAGAGACAGAAAAGATTCCATTGGAAGTTTAGTGCATAACATTAAAGAAATCTCCTAGAAAGTAGAACAAAAAGAATAAGAATATAAACAGGAGAAAAGTGATTATAAATTTAGAAACTCTGTCCAGATAATCCAACATCTAACTAATAGAAGATCCAGAAAGAGAAAGGAATCAGAGGTAAGACAAGGATCACCGAAGTAACTTAAAATGTCGTTGCACTGAGGATACGATTCCCAATTCATGGTCTCCTGAAACTAAGCCACTTCTTTGGGAAATTTCAGAACACTGAGGATCAAAGAACATACTAAAGTCACCAGAGAGAAAAGGAAAAAAATCTGGTCATATGCAAAGGATCAGGAAGCTGAATGGCATTCGGCTTCTCATAAACGTCACAGAAATGTTATCTCCCATGCTCCACCAAAAAGAGGACATAAGACAAGAAAAATATGGGATCCAGGAAATATGGTGTCTGAACAGGAGAGACGAAAAGGGAGTTCCCAGTGGTGGTGAGGAAACCCCAGAATTGCAGCTGTGCCAGTCAGTGCTTGAGAGTGGAGGAGGGTGAAGGGCTCCATGAGGGATATTTCCAGTGAAAAATTACAACCGGAAGACCACACGAAGGCTTTGGACATACCATAACTGAACGTGCATGTCTAAGACGGTGTTTTGGGGATTCCAGGCTCAGAAGAAGGGTTCTAGTGTGCCTTTTTTTTTTCTTGCAGAGACAAGGTCTTGCTGTGTTCCCCAGGCTGGTCTTTAACTCTTGGGTTTAAGCAATCCTCCCACCCTTGCCTCCCAAAGTGCCAGGATTACATCATGAGCCACCTTGCCTGGCCTAATGTGCCTTCTAACCCTGAAAAGCTAAATTTCCTCACCCACCACCAAAAGCAGTTTGTAGCTTATCCTAAATCTCAGCTGGTTGCTATGGAAATGATTGTATGTATAAAGAGAACAAATACCTTGGGCTCTCATTTGTTTCCAAAACTGGGCAGGGGAAGCTATTAAAGTATTGCTTACTTGGCTAAGATGTGGGAAACATTCTATTAGGGTTTAGAGAAGATATTTGCTATTTTTTTTTCTCTCAAGATCAGGAGGAAGGTTACCTGGTGGAGATGGGAGTGGACTGTGCAGGAAATTTAAGTGTGAAACTTCACTTCCGGTGAAAAGAGAAAGACCAGGTATTTAGGAATTTTCAACCATGAAAATTCAAAGAGTATTAGATAGACTCTGAAAGCAGGTGGAAACTGAGAGATTATGGGGTGCAAGCCTTTCACTACACACACAGAAAGAGCTTCCCAAGGTCACAGGGCAGGTTAGAAGGACGAGAATCCCACCAGGTGCTTCCAGAAGCTTCTCTACAGAGAAGTCTCTCTCTGAGGTCTTGAAATGATCAGGGGTCTGTTAACCCCTTCTCCCACACTCAGATCTTGACTCCCCTGCTCTTTTCATGCTCCAACCTCCCAACCCACTCCCAGCCACCCAGTCCCAGCCTGCAAGGTAATTATAAAGAAGTTAAACCAAATTACACACGCAGGGTTTATTTTGTGTTTTTCTGCTGCTGCCTTTGCCAATTATGGTGCAATTAGACTGCCTTCATTAGCAAATGAGATTAGAATTAACATTGTTAATTACTCCTTCTGTTAAATGGGGAAGCGAGTGTGGTGGGGAAGGCGCTGGGTGGGTGGTGGAGAGAGACAGTGCACACAGCAGGGGGAGGTCTGTCGCCCCCAGGGCTCCTGGGACCATAGGAACTGAGGGAGGAAATGGATTTACCACATGTCAAGACACAGGTGGGTGAGACGGGATGGAATCTGCCGGGGTCAGGAGCAGGGGATTTCCTTCTTACTGACACTCACTACTATCCACTGAGGACAGCACTTCACACGCATTATTCACTTAATTCTTGCAACATCATTTGAAGTAGGTCTTAGCATCTCCACTTTGTAGAAGATTAAAGTGATGCTCAGAGAAGTTAAGTGACTTTTCCAAAGTCTCACAGCTAGAGCAAGTGGTAAAATCAAGTGCTTCTCCATTCTTGAGTGCCAGGACCTTTGATTCTCATGGGAAAGAGGGCCCACATATGTATATCATACTTCACGTAGTGGTAGTTTTTGTTTTTTGTTTTTTTGAGTTGGAGTCTCACTCTGTTGCCCAGACTGGAGTGCAGTGGCCGCTCCCGGCCACCACAGCCTCAACCTGCTGGGCTCCGGCGATCCTTCCGCCTCAGCCTTCCAAGTAGCCAGAATTACAGGCATGTGCTACCATGCCCGGCTGATTTTTTTATTTATTGTAGAGATGAGGTCTCGCTGCCCAGGCAGGTCTCGAACCCGCGGGCTCAGGCAATCCACTCACCTCAGCCTCCCAAAGGCACGGGATTACAGGCTGAGCCTCCGAGCCTGGCTGGAAGTAGGATTATTATATTTGCTTTAGATAAATCAGTATTCATTCCTGGGACAGAGAGAGACCAAGACTCCCCTGAAAAACATAGCTTTGAGGATCTGAGTTGTGATAGAAAACATTGGCAGGGGGTGGGGCAGGGAGTGAGGTGCAGAGAGGCAAGGAACAGAGACTTTAGAGATCCTGTTCTGGTTTGTCACATGGAGAGCCTTAACCCGTGAGGTCCAGAAAACAGATGCAGCCCCCATTCAGTGTCCTGCTACTTCTGCTGCAGGTGAAGAGAGGAGTCTTGAGGAAGGGTTAATCTCACCAGCAGCTTGGCCCCTAGTTAACCCACAAATCCCTCCCAGAGACCTTTTGGCCTTTGGTCCTCTCGTCCCCTTAGCCACTTCCCAGCCAGAAAGGTTTCCTGGCCTTTCGCCTACACCTGGCCTCCTTAGTGCTTGCTCTCTCACCCTATGAACTCTCAAGTCAGGGGCTGTGTACTGAGGCCAAGTGCTAGGCTGGACCAGCCAGGACACCCTTCTGAGAGGTGCTCAGACCCCCTGCCCACCTGTGCCAAATGCCAGCACCAAAGTAGCAGTGCAGATGGCCTGAACCCAGCCAGACAGGGCAGGTTTGGGGATATGGGGCCTCTCTCTCCCCTCCCCTCTTGCCCATACTGGCAATTCATATCCTCTGCTTCCAGATTCTCACCAGACAGACTCTCTCTCTCTCCTTCTCCCCACCCCATCTCTCTGTCTCTCATTCTCATATTTGTTCTCTGTCTCTGTTTCTCTCTCTCCGCGTGTGTGTGTGTGTGTGTGTGTGTGTGTGTCTGTGTGTGTATGCCATGAAATTTACTTCGAACCAGGGTGTCTGGCAGGTGGTGACCCCAAAGTGAAACACTGACTCACCCCTAAGGGGGCATGGTCGGCTCCATAGACTGGACATCAACATGACAGATCCCAATGAACCGAAAAAGGAGAGATTTAAATGCCCTCTCTCTGGTGCCTCTTTAGTTCGTAGGTCATGCATCCATGCCACAAATGATCTCTCTCTTCCAAGTTCAGAATTGGAGAGGCCAGTTTCCCTAGTGAAAAGGTTTATACCCTTAGGCCTCCAGGGTTGGGGCAGAACTATAATGTGGGAGTAGGACTACTAGAAAGTAATTCCAGGCTTCCCCTCTTCCTGCAGGTTGACCAGACTCACACTCAGCTTCCCAAAGGGCTCACAGCTCTCACCAGCCTATCTCTGACCTGCAACTCATGACCTCCAAAGATCCCAGGTGCTGGGCAGTCATTTCATGTCCAACTCCTACCAACAGCTGGCACCTAGATCCAGACTGCTGAAGTCAGCAGTCTCTCCTCTATTTAGAAGAAAATAGAGAAGCCTGGGGTAGAAGGTATCTACAGGCATGTAAATTCACTCCATTATCCAGCACAGGTTTGGATGGGAAGTCCTAGGATGATGGGAGGAAGAGGGACCACGGCCTTCCCTTTTACTGCTCCCTGGCTTTGTAAATTTCCTATTTCCCAAATACAGGCTCTTCCCAAATGCCTTGAGGTGTTTGGAATTCCCAGCCCCAAGCCCCAGTGCAGGACAGGTAACCACCCTGAGGATGTTCTACTGGACTCAGTAGAGGTCAAGGGAAAGTGGAAGACAGGCATGGCCTGAGCACCCCAAACATGCTAGGTGCTTTGTGGAAAGGGGACATGGAGTCTGAGTGGGCAGGGCCCTGACAGCCTGAGGGTTTGCTTCCTCATCTACAAAAACGGAGAGAATAATGGAAGTGTTGGGAGACTGAAGTGATGGGGTTTGGGAGTTCTAACCAAAGTCAAGAGGGTACTGGGGAGGTTCCGTTCAAGGTGGAGCTAATCCTCGGTACACATGGAGAAAAACAGGAGAGCCCAAAAAGGTGAATTAGGACAAATCCCAAAGCCTTGGAATACCAGGTCAGGGACTCAGGACTTATGAGATAGAAAACAGGGAACCATCGAATGTTTCTGAGCAAGGGAGTGAGTGACCTGTTAGAGCCAGGATCCTAGCAGAGACATAAGGGTGGCTCATGATGGGAAAATGGGAAACATTCAAAAGATAAAAATGAAGCCCAGCAGAAAACAAAAGCTGGTGAGGAGAGTACTCCAGTCCCAGGCAAATGAACTTAAATGACTAACGACATTCCAGGGCATGAGCAGGAGTCGGGGAACCAGGGCCAGATGCTGTGGCATCTCCCGACCGCTGACAAATCCATCTCCCATGGGCTGTCCAAATAAAGTGTCAGCTCCAGGCCAGATCCCATCCACCTGACATTCCTGTTAATAACAAAGCCTAATTAGCATGGCTTTTAAGCATCCATTACATTAATTTAACGCGAAAATCTAATGGAGCTTTATTGGAATTTTTCTCGGCAAAATTAACCCTGCGGATTTCTTACACATGTTTTCATTAGGGGCTGTGAGCAGTGGAGATAGTCAGGGAATTCGAATGAGCCCTTGTGGTTTTCACTCTGACCCAGTGCCTCTGTCTCCAGGCCCCCAAGTCTGGAGGTCTTTGTTGAGCAAAGCTCTTGCACCCACACCTAATAGTTCTCATAAGCACCGATGTGGTGCTGAGATGCTCAAACCCAAGACTTGAGTGGGTGCCTGTCTGATTCAAATGTATCTCATCCCAAAGGCTGCAATTCTGGAACCCTGGAGAATCTTGGGATACCTGGACAGGATCCCTAGACAGGGAGGCATTCACTACTGAGAGTTTTACCTAAATCCGTTCCCCACCTCCCGTTCTCCTGGCTTTCTTCCAGCTAAGGGTGACCATGTAATTCAGTCAGAACTACACGCAACAGAAAGAAGCCTCTGAGGAGGGCATCCTTCCATGAGTAAAAGGCAAAATTAACAGAAGAATGTCCTCTGTCCATTCACCCTTCCCTCTTCTTCCTGCCTGGAACATAGATGTAAGATACAGAGCAGTAGATAAAAACCCTAGGTTGAGGGTGGCAGAGTGGAAATTCAGGAAGACTGGGAGCCGCTGATACATCGTTGAGCTGCAATGGCCCAAGTATTCGTCAGTCTGTGCCTGGGCTTCTTGTCATATGAAACAGATTTGACTTGCGGAAGCCCCTGTTAGTCAGTTTTGTTATCACTTTTGCAGACAAAACAATCCTAACTGATCTATCTGGATTCTGGTCCCAGATTCTCTGTGACTTTGGGCAAGTCCCTGACTCTCTCTCAATTTCTTCATTTGTGAAGTAGAAGGAGAAATCAAGCATGTTCTAGAAAAACTGTTTTTAAGCAGTGAACTTTAACAACCCCACCCCACCCCCATGAAATTGTGTCCCAAGAAAAGTTAAAAAGACCTGATCCAGGGTTGAGGCAGTGGTGGGTGATGGGAGCTCTGGAGTCATGCCTGCTTGTGCTTGGCCCAACCCTATACCAGAAAAGCCACAAAGACACCTCTGGGAAGCTCAGGGCTCCAAAGAGCACAGCTTGTGAAACCACCAGCCTCCAAGCCCTCCAGGGGGCCTTCTCTGCTTTCGATATCATGAGGTTCTGCCTCCAGAGAGCATCAAGTGGCTCTGGGACCTGGAAGCCAATGTTCTAGAAAGAGTTCTAGACCAGGGCTTATCAACCTTTGCTATACTCTTGAATCTCCCAGGGATACTGATAAAATGCAGGTCCTGACTCAATTCTGGGGTGGGGCCTGATTTCGAGCAAGCTCCCAAAGTAATACCCACACTCCCAGCCCGTGGACCACACTTTGAGTAGCAACTGTATCATCACCTTCATCATCGTCACCTTTGGCCAGACCATAGCTCTTGCTCCATAGCACTTTCCCAAAAAGGTGGACACCTGAGGCAGGGAGGAGGGCATGGCTCAGAGTCTGACAGATGGGCATTTGAATGTCTACTCTGCCATTTCATTGTGTGACTTTGGACACAATGCTCAGTCTCTCTGAGCTTTGGTTTCTCTAGAAATGGCAAATATGAGGGTCACACTGCACATAACAGATACTATGAAGTTGAGTCACACTCAAAGCCAGGCAGGGGCTGCAGCTGAGATGCAGCACGGCCCTCCTGGAGAGCTCAGTCGTCCTTCAGGAACAAGGCAATGTCACAGGCCAAGGCCAGGGTTACATTGGTCTAGAATAGGGGGTAGAAGCAGGTGGTGGGTGGAAGCAGGTGGTAGGAAGAAGCAGGAGGGAGAAACTGGGGTGGGTGTGTCAGAACATTTTTACACTCAAAGAAAGTGCCAATTACATGTAAACGGCATATCTCTCTAATGAAAATACAACTGAATAAAGACACCTCTCTGTGGGGACAGCTCCCATCTCCACAGCTTCAGAAGTGGGCCTGGACTTGGCTTCCCACTGCCCTCCCAAATACCAGTCCCCAAGATGGGAAGAAAGTCATCACAGGACCTTAGCAATCATCCCATCCAATCCTCTTCCTCCCATGTTGCAAGTGGAGAAATTGAGACCCAGAGAGGCTAAGCAGCTTGCTCACAATCACACAGCAAGTTGATGGACCTCTGGGTAGTACCCAAGCTCTCCTGTCCATGATTCTGCAGATTGAATGGTGTCAGGGAGTGGGGGGAGCATTGCACATCCTAGAAAAGAGTGAGACTGAAGGAGGCAGGAACAACATGACAGGAGGCTGTCATGGGGCCAGCTAAGACAAAGCTCTTGTGTTGGGCTATGCAGCCCAAGAAGAAAAAAGGATGCTGGGACCCTTGCTCCCCAATTAGTGTCAGTGTTTTGCTTGAACCTAGCCTCGGCAGGTGGCAAGTCTGGCTGCCTTTGGGGGCCCTGCTCTTGGTCAGCTCCTTGAGGGTGCCGGCAAGGCCAATGACTGCAGAGCCTGGGGGTGGGGTGGGCCCCGCCTGCCACCTCTGCCTGCCTGTGTGGTATAGAAAAAGCACCCAGCCAGGCTCGGTGGCTCAGCCTGTAATCCCGCACCTTGGGAGGCTGAGGTGAGTGGATTGCCTGAGCCCGCGGGTTCGAGACCCGCCTGGGCAGCGAGACCTCATCTCTACAATAAATAACAAAATCAGTCGCGCGTGGTAGCGCATGCCTGTAATTCCGGCTACTTGGAAGGCTGAGGTGGAAGGATCGCCGGAGCCCAGCAGGCGAGGCTGCGGTGACCAGGAGCGGCCACCGCACTCCAGTCTGGGCAACCGAGTGAGACTCCAATTCAAAAAGAAAAAAGAAAAAGCACCCAGGCTTTGGCAGCAGCCAAGTCCAGCTTCCAAAGTCCTCTCTGGCTGTGTGAACTTAGGCAAATGACTCCCATCTCTGGTCTTCAGGCTCCTCGGCTATAAAATGGAGACAGAAATTCTACCATGTCAAGAACATTCAACCACCCCAGAGGATACTATGTGTCTGGCACAAATAGGCCTTCAGTATATGCAGTTTCCTTCCCTCTTCCCCACCATCTGATGATACAGACCCTGCCCTCGGGAAACTTCTAGTATAACAGGGAGAGAAATTTAGCCTTTGAATATTTCAAAAGCCATTTGCTCTTGAGTACCTGGGATGATATTTGCCTAGCTCTAGCAGATCTCTTTAAAAAACAACAACTGGGGTTAAGGTTTCTCAAGCCAAGATCAAAACATATGCCCTTCTGAGCTCACAATGAGGGACAATTGAGGAAAGAGGAATGGCCAAAAGGAAAGATTTAGAAATTACCCAGTCAAAATGGCCAGTAGCGAGCTCGCTCCAGGCACCCATGGGGCAGCAGAAACACCAAGAAGAAGAGTCAGGGAGGCCACCATGCAGGCTGCCAGAGCCTTCCTGAACCCCACTGACCAAGGGCTGCGCAGCTGGTCAGTAGCCCAGGTCAGAGAGATCGAGTCCTCCAACCCTGCTGTGGGCACAAGGGACATCCATAATGAGGCAGGAGAAAATGATGGCCCACTGAATCTCTCTGCATCTCCCAGCCTCTTCCTAGCCTGCGTTCTGCAGAGTAGGGCTGGGGCTGGGAGCTCACTCTGCCCCTCACATGAGCTTCTCCAATTTCAGCCAAACTTCAAGGACTTCTCAGGCTGCCAGGGCACAGAGGCTGTGTCATTCCGCATCACTTTGTGACTGCTTTCTACTCTGTTCCTTCACCGAGCGTGACAGTCTATGTTCTCCCCCTAATTTACCTCCCCGCCACCCCCCACACACACATTACCCAGAAAGTCTAGGGTCTGGCAGGTGCACACTGCCAGTATTCCCTCCCCTCCACTCCTCCTCCCACCTCTCTGGCACCTGCCCTGCCTCTCTCAGAGAGATGCGAGTGCCAAAGCCACAGTGGCCTCGGGTTGGTCTATCTGAACTACCACAGCTGGGCACCCCTTAGGCATGCTCAGCCGGGAGAACAAAAAAGCCCAGTCAGGAGACCCAGTTCTTGCCTCAGTATTGCTGCTGCCAACCTGCTGTATGACTTTGGGCTCTCCCGGGCCTTCTCTGAGCCTTAGTTATAAAATGTAGGGATTTCATGAGATGGTCCTAAGGTCCCTTTTGCTCTGACATCTTGAGTTGCTCACCCACCAAGGGAAGCTGAGAAAGACTGACCCCTGGGCAATAGTCACACAGTTGGGTGACATGGGGGAGGTAAGCAGAGCTGACACAGGGCCTTACCACTGCTCCAAGCCAACCAGAGGACATGGTTTTGGGGGTGGAAAGGGAAGGGAAGTCCCACCCTGGTTTAATTGCACAGAGGACAATTGGAAATTTAGAGCCAAGAGTCAACTGAGGCTGAGGCCAGGGAAGGTAGATCATGCTTATAAACCCAGCATTTTGGGAGGCCAAGATGGGAGGATTCCTTGACCCTAGGAGTTTGAGACTAGCCTGAGCAACAAAGTGAGACCGCATCTCTATAAAAAAAAATTTTTTTAAGTGTCTAGGTGTGGTGGCCTGTACCTGTAGTCCCAGCTACTTGGGAGATTGAAGCAGGAGGATTACCTGAGCCCAGGAGTTTGAGGCTGCAGTGAGCTGTGATCACACCACTGCACTCCTGGGGAATAGAGCAAGAAAAAAAAGGCAGGGGAGGGGGAGGGAGAAAGAAAGGAAGGAAATAAGGAAAGAAAAGAAAAGATAATAATTACCTTAAAGGAAAAAAATATGATGCTTATTTGGGTAGTTACGCAAATTGCTGCAAAGACTTCTGGGAAAACTGATTCTCGGTGAAGAAACAGGATTATGGATAAGAAGGGGGAAGACTCCATATTCTGCATTCTCAGCACCACCCCTTCAGAAACTGAATCCTCTGCCTCTCTCCCAGCCCCACAAAGCAGAACAAGTTCTCCCCACAGCACAGAGATGGTGAACAGAGGCCTGAAGATTATGGAAACACAACAGCTTGGAGGCAGAGTCATTCGAGACCTGCCCTGGCCTCACAGCCTAGGAGATCCCTGCCCTCATTCTTCAGGGAGGCCACCTGGTCTCACCATTCTTCCACAGGATCTCCTCTGCTTGCTCTTCCCTGGGAGGAGGGTGTGGTGTCCACCCTCCAAGACAGCCCTGATGGCCATCGCCTCCTGAGAGCCATACCCTTGTGTGGTCCTCTCCTGTAGTGTGTAACCGAGGTGCTATTGACAGTGGGTGGTCTCCAAGGCTAGGTCATGGAAGACATCACTACTTCCACTTTGTTCTCTTACTCACTCAGGAAAGCCAGACACCATATTGTGAAGATGCTCAAGCAGCTGTGTGGAGAGGCCCATGTGGTGAGGGACTGAGGCTTACCAATCACACCCGCGCCACCTTGCCAGGCACTAGGTGAACCATCTTGGAAGGGAGCATCTTGGGGCAGATTCTCCAGCCCCAGTCAAACCCTCAGAAGACTGCAGCCCTGTGCCAGCATCATGACTGGAACTTCAGGAGAAGCCCTAGTGAGGCTGTCCCCAGATTTCTAACTCCAAAAAACAATGAGAATAATAAGAATTTGTTGTCTTAGACCACTGAGTTTTAGGGTAATTCTTCATGCATCCATAGGCAACTGATCCAAAGTAGTGTTTTAATATGAACATTTCATTATTCTTCAGGTGTGGTGAGATCAACAGATCGGGGGAATATGGCCCTTGAAAAGTTATTTTATTACTCACAACTCCCAAGAGGAAAGGGCATGCCACACCATGCAGGGCCCACATGGGAAGCAATTCTAACCCAAAGAAAGCATGAGAGATAATGAATGTTTGTTGTTATGTTAAGCCGCTTAAGTTGGTCAGCAGGCAGAGGAAGTGGTGGGTAAACCTGGGCAAGAGCATTTATTGTGGTCTCCACAGGAAGGAATGAGTGAGGAAGAAGTAGTAGGTTTAGCATTGGCTAGTGTGCATCATTTTAGCAAGCTCCAGGGTGCAGGGACGGTCTCTGGTTACCTGGTGCTGGGCCCTGGGCTGATTAGGACAGAGGAATGATGACCTGAAATATAAGAGCCTGATATGATAGAGAAGGTGTTTAGGTATGGGTTCTAGATGAGTTGGTTTGCATATGAAAGTCACCTTCTAGAAATGGGTTAGCTCTGAGAGGGGCAGTCTCTCCAGGGTCAGCCAGGCCCCAGCTGTCAAAGCATCAGAAATACAGAAACTGAAGGCTAGGCATGGTGGCTCATACCTGTAATCTCAGCACTTTGAGAGGCCAAGGCAGGAGAACTGCTTAAGCCCAGGAGTTTGAGACCAACCTGGGCAATATAGTGAGACCACGCCTCTACAAAATAAATCAAAAAATTAACCGGGCTCAATAGTCCCAGCTACTTGGGGGGGTTGAGGTGGAAGGATTACCTGAACCCAGAAGGTCAAGGCTGTGGTGAGCTATACACTCTAGCTTGGGCAACAGAGTGAGACTCCAACTCAAAAAAAAAAACAAAAAAGAAGGCAGAATTAATATAGGGGGAATAGGCCAGAGAGGTAAGGACCTTCTACCCCACAATGACTTCCTGCTCTTGGGAGTTCATGACTTTGAGGGCGTGGGTTGGGGAGGCTGGAGGGACACGCTGGATTCTTAGGGTTGGCTTCAAAAAGACAGGAGTAGCCATGGACATAGGATGATCTGGGTCCCACCAGCACCTTCTCAGCCACTCTATGGGGTCCTGTGGCCTGAAGATCAAGTCCACACGTCCTAGCATGACATACAAGGCCCTCCACATTCTGTGTAGAGCCTGCCTCTGTGGTCTCAAGCGATCTTCCCGCCTCAGTCTCCAAAAGTGCTAGGATTACAGGCGTGAGCCACCACGCCTGGCAAGATTTGTTAATTTGAACTGGATATTACAGGGCACCCTCCTGCGTCCTTCCAGGCTGAGATCTGATCCCATCCCTCAGGTCGCCCTCCCACATCCCTGAGGGCCCCAGGGTTTGCAAACCCCAAAGCGATGGCCAAGGGAAAGTGGGGTTAGCCTCTCAGAATGGGGTTGCAGGGGAAGGGCAGGAGCTGCCACCCCCGCCCCACACCATGATCCCTCCATCCTCTTACACTGGCTTCTTACTATTCCCCAACAAAACAAGTTCTCCCAAGAAGCCACAGCTTTGCCTATGCTATTTCCTCAGCCTTGAACATGCTCCTCCCTTTTGTCCCCTGACAAACTCCTGCTTGAGATCTCAACTGGCAGGCTGCTCCAGGCAGGCCAGGTCCCTCCATCCCAGCACCCAACAGCACTTAGTGCTGTGTGGGTTTGCCCTTCTGTCTCTCCTTAAGGAATCCAAGGGTTATTATCATGTGGCACTGGGCCTGGCATGCAGTCTGCCCCCAATAAACTGTTTTGTTGAATGAGTGAATGGATGAATGAATGAATGAATGAATGAATGAATGAATAAACAAGCAAAGAAACATGGTCTTGGGGCTCAGTTATTTGCCTCTAAAATAGGAGCCACCAGCCGGGCTCGGTGGCTCAGCCTGTAATCCCGCGCCTTGGGAGGCTGAGGTGAGTGGATTGCCTGAGCCCGCGGGTTTGAGACCCACCTGGGCAGCGAGACTTCATCTCTACAATAAATCAAAAAATCAGCCGGGTGTGGTAGCGCATGCCTGTAATTCCAGCTACTTGGAAGGTGGACGGAAGGATCGCCGGAGCCCAGCAGGTCGAGGCTGCTGTGGCCGGGAGCGGCCACTGCACTCCAGTCTGGGTGACAGAGTGAGACTCCAACTCAAAAAAAATAAAATAAAATAGGAGCCACCATCATCATCATCACCATCATCATCCCTTCCCTACTCACCTCACAGCCTGTCATGGTGACACAGTGAGACAGATGATGTGGGTGGGCTGTGTAAACTGTGAAGTGCAGAGCCACCCATGAGAAGGGCTTTCCTTAGATCTCCTGGGACATCACCACCACCCTACATGGACCTCCTGAGAAAAAAGCAGAAAATCACCCCCTTGGTTCCACCCGTCATGGGAGCAATTCTGCCTCACCCCCTCACCCCCACCCGGTTTCCTCAGCCATATGTGGAGATCCCTCCAGCCACGATCTTCTCCTCCCTTCTCCTTTCGTTCTTCCCCTCTTTTCAACAAGCAAACTTGAGAAACGGGAACCGTCTTCTCCCATTATTCAAATAGCATGGAAATTACCTACTTGGCTTTCCTCTTTGACATGGAGCCTTTAATTAGCCACCAGCTCCCAGTCCCCAGTGTTTCTGTCTCTGCAGCTCCCTCACTTCCTCACCCTCCTCCCTCCATTAGCATCCTAATCAGAGGTGTCCAGGCTTCCAGGGAGAAGAGGGAGAAAGGGCTGTGGTTCCAGCAAGAGTTCATCCGTGGCTGGAGCAGGGAACCTGGGTACTGGGCTCTGTCCTGGCACCAGCTCTCCGTGACCTTGGCCTTGTGTGGGGTTACCCACAAGCTGGGGGCAGAACTGGACTCAGATCGGAGTTTTGGCATCTGCATCCTCAGTTCCACAAAGTACCACTGCCCTCGCTTCCCAGTCACCCTCACTTTGACTGCTGCCCTTCCTCTGCAATCCCATTCTGAGAGACTAACCCCACTTTCCCTTGGCCATCGCATTGGGGTTTCCAAACCCTGGGGCCTTCAGGGATGTGGGAGGGGGACCTGAGGGGTGGGGTCAGATCTCAGCCTGGAAGGACTCAGGAGAGTGCCCTGTAATACCCAGTTCAAATTAACAAGTCTTGCCAGCCATGGTGGCTCACACCTGTAATCCCAGCACTTTTGGAGGCTGAGGCGGGAAGATCGCTTGCGCTTAAGAGTTGAAGACCAGCTTGGGAAACACAGCAAGACCTTGTCTCTACAAAAAATAAAAACATTAGCCTGGCATGGTGGCACTTGCCTGTAGTTCTGAGCCCAGGAAATCAAAGATGCAGTGAGCCATGACCATGCCACTGCACTCTAGCCTGGGCAACTGAATGAGATCCTGACTAAAAAAAAACAACAAAAAAAGAAATTAACCAGTCTTGACTAGCTGGTGCCTGGTCCCTGCAGGTCATCCCTGTGGGGTGGGTGAGAAGTGACCAATGCCAGGTGTCACAAGCTTGCAGGAGGGTGAGCAGCTGGCCTGGCTCTCAAGGAACTGGCAAATTAATTGAGAAGACAGTACTATCGTGTGAGATGCCACCAAGAATCAGAGAAGGCACAGATGCTGACGGGCACCTCTTGGGTGTGTTTGTTAAGATTACATTAGCTGCCACAGCAGGTAGGCCCCACAAGCCCAGTGTCTTAACTCAGTGGCACTGTGTGTGATGATCACGTACAGTCCAGAATAATGCTAGGATGAAGGGAAAGGAGATCATATTTACAGACCCAGGTCACGAGAGGCTCTGCCACCTTCCACCCGCAGTTTCCCAGATGGCCCCAGGCATGACATTCAACAGGTAAACAGTGGGAGAAAGGATGGAGAAGACACACTGGGCCCTGCCCCCTTGGTACAGAGTGACACACATCCTTCAGCTCATATTCTACTTGTGAGAACAGACAGGGAATTATGGTCCCGTAGGGGCGATAGTAATTCTACCCCAAGAAGGTCAGCACAGCCCGTTGTCTCTGCCACATGAGGACTTGCTTTTATCTGCAAAATGGGCACAGGGAGAACTGAGTTGAATATTGGGACTGGAAGGAAGCTCAGAGTTCATGCAGACTAATCCCCTATGCTTCCCCTCATTCTACTGGGGGGTAAACCAAGGTCTGGAAAGTTAAATGACTTATCCCATGATCACAACAACACACCCAAAACTCAAAGTCTCTGGACTCTCAATCAGTGATAAAAATAATAGTCTCATCCAGGACCTGTCTGCACATTGTCTCTGGTTCTCACAACAACCCTGTGAAGTAGAAATCACTGTCTCACTGTCCCTATTTTACAGATGAGGAAACTGAGGTTCAGAGAGAGCAACTTGTTCAAGGGCACTTGACCAGCCAGTTCTTAGGCCGGGAGCTGATCCTGTCCCAAACTGCCTCCCCCTTCACTCGCCATTTTCTTCTCAAGCAACCCATTCTGAACTCCCCTTGTGCAGGGACTGAAGTCCCAGCCCTCTCCATGTTCTGTCCCTTTGGAGCTGAAGCCCCCCCCACACACACACACACCCACCCCACTGCCCACCCACCCTCTTCCCCCTGCATGGGAGGTTACACACATGTGCAGTTGTCACTATCACCGGCCAGTCGATGTCCAGAGGGCTCGAGCCTCAGTTCACACAGCAAGGAAGGGGCTGGGTAAATCAGAACTGGACTTAGCTGTGACATTCCAGTTAAGGGTAGGGTTGTCATGATGCCTTCAGAGTCAGGGATTCGAGCTTCCTCTCCTTTGTTGCTCCACAGCCTCTGTCCTGAGTTCATCCTCATGGCCCACTGTGGCTGCGCCAGTGCTCGTCATTACATCTGCATTGCAGCCAGCAGGAAGAGAAAAACAGGGAAAGAGAAGGTCTCCCTCATGCCTTCAAGGATGCTACCTGGAAGTTGCACACTCCATTTCTGGTTCCTTTCCATGGTCTAGAACTTGGTCAAGTGTCCATACCTAGTTGCAAGGAAAGCTGGGAAATGTAGTCTTTCTTCTGAGTGGCCGGGTTCAGGGTTCTTACAGAGAATACATCTAGGAGGCCCACAGTCTCTGTCCCAGAAATCAGGCAGGCTCAGTCCCCAGTCCCAGCCCAGGGCCTGTGACAACACTACCAGAGTAATGGAGACAGGGGCTGTCGGCTTGGTGCCGTCCCGGAAACAAAGATGGATTCCCAGCTAACTCCTTCTCCAGGAAGGGGCCTGACTTGTAACAAAACTCCAGGAGAATGATCTGTGTCCCCCTGTGGAAGCCAGAGGTATTTGTATCTCTGAGTGTTGAGACTGTATGAGCCCTTCTCTGCAGGGCCAAAGAGGAGGGCTGAGCCCCCTCCTCTCTCACTGACTTGCTTCCCCCAACCTTCTCTGCAGAGAGGGAATAAAATGAGATCCCCTGCCCCCTCCCCTGTCTTTCCCTGGAGTCACAATCACTTAAGGATCTGGCAAGTTGGAGTCCTCATGGTAGCTCCAAACTCTACCTTTTCCCAGCTGAGGGGCCTGCATAGGACACTTAACCTGCCTGAGACTTGGTGAAGACTGTAGTCTTCATAACTGCCTCATGGGGTTGGATAAGTATTGGATCAAGTGACATCACTCAAGGAAAAGTTCTGGCACATAGTAGTTGCTCAGCAAATCTTAGTTTCCTTTCCCTGCCCCAGCCCCACGTGGAATAAAGCCCAATGAGCTAGCCAGAGCAGGAAGGGACATATCCTTCTGGCAGTAAGTTATCAGGAGGGTTATATAATTGCAAGCAGGTAACACACAAAGTGATATAGAAATGCTCCCTCCCACATCAACCCAGAGTTTATAGCTTCTGAGATATCTCCTTCTTTTGCCCTTCAGGGAATCCTCCCATCTTAATTCCTAAAAACACAGCAGGGTGGGTTTGGTTAGGGGACCCCATGGCTATATCCCCAGCCTTATATACACCCCCCCAAAGTGTGATGGTGCCCATCACCCCTTGAGTGGATCAGGATTCTGTCCCTGCTCTTCCCAGGACTGTGTCAGACCCCACATCCTCTTAAGGGAGTGTTGTGGTGAGAAGGAGGAGACCCCATCAAGGAATAGGGATGAAGGAGCCTTTGACCCACCATGATAAAGACTGAAGTGCTTTAGCGGCCCTTTAAAGTGGTAACACCTCTTTTCCAGTTACCACAGCGTGAGGAGCCATGAGCAGCAAAGTCTCACGTGACACACTGTACGAGGCAGTGCAGGAAGTCCTGCACAAGAACAAGTGCAAGCGCCGAAATTCTTGGAGAAGGTGGAGCTATAGATCAGCCTGAAGAACTATGACCCCCCCCACCCCAGAAGGACAAGCGCTTCTCAGGCACCGTCAGGCTCAAGTCCACCCCCACCCGAAGTTCTCCGTGTGTGTCCTGGGAGACTAGCAGCACTGTGATGAAGCCAAGGTTGTGGAAATCCCACACATGGTCATCAAGGTGCTGAAGAAACTCAGCAAGAACAAGAAGTTGATCAAGAAACTGGCCAAGAAGTATGATGCCTTTTTGGCCTCAGAGTCTCTGATAGGTCCCACGAATCCTCGGCCCAGGCCTAAATAAGCCTGGCAAGTTCCCTTCCCTGCTGACACACAATGAAAACATGGTGACCAAAGTTGATGAGGTGAAGTCCACAGTCAAGTTCCAGATAAAGAAGGTGCTGTGTCTGACTGGGGCCATTGGCCACATGAAGGTGATAGATGATGAGCTTGTGTATAACATCCACCTGGCTATCCACTTCTTGGCATCATTGCTCAAGAAGAACTGGCAGCACATTCAGGCCTTACACATCAAGAGCACCATGGGCAAGCCCCAGCACCTGTTTTAAAGTACATCCTAATAAATCCTCATACCACCATGAAAAAACAAAAAAAAATGTATATATATATATATATATATATATATATATATGGTGGTAAAAACTTTCTGCCTCCTTTCTGGGGAGAGTCCTCGGGAGAGAGACCCTGGTCCTGCCTGTGTCGCTACCGGCAGTGAGGTCAAGGCCTCGATCCCTCACCTGTGACACAAGAAAAAGGGCCTTGTGCCTTGTGTCACAGGCAGGGATGACTATCCCTGTCCCTCCAACCTGACCATTCGGTGATGCCAGTAGGGACGCCTGCAACACCAGCAACCACATTCCCTGCCTTTTAGTGCCCCGCCTCCCTGTTAGGAAATCCCCTACTGTGTGTGCTGTGGGCAGGACTGGAAGATCACCTCTGATGGAGCCTCTTAGTCAGGCTTCCCTGCTTCCTGCTCCAGGATAGTCTCTTTGCTTCCTGCTGTCCCCAAGACTACCCTTCCAGCCCATTTTGAACCAGGGAAGCTGCATGGATTTTGACATTGAACCTCATTTTTGTGAAAGGGACTTGGCTTTACCAAGACTTGGTTCCCATTGCTGACACACAAATATCCCTACCAGTGCATAAGCCATTCCCACTGCCTGGATCCAGAGGCCCGTTCTTTAATGGGGAGCTCTTGCGCTGTTACTCATCCTCAGATTCTTCCCTGCCGCTGCCCTTCTTCTTGTTCTTGGTTACCAGTGTCTCTTCCTTCTCTTCCCTTTTTAAGGAAGGAAAAGAAGGAGGTGGTAAATCCAGGATGCACAAAACTATTTGGGAGTACAACCTTCAAGGTACCCCTCCTCCCCCGCAAAAACTCACCACCAGCCAAACTGTGTTGCTCTGAATTTGATTGTGCTGTTGAACTGGGTGCCAGGCCTTGTGCTAGGCGTGTGGGATCCAAGGCAATGAAGACGAGCCCTCCCTGGAGTGGCTCACTTCTAGCCTCCCCAGAGAGATCAAAACCAAAGTCACTCGGCACAAATAGCTTCCTCGTGTTGTATGAGATTGTGTGAACTTGACACTGTGATATAAAGATATTAATAAAGTCTCACTTTATATGCAAAATTTGAAATAATATGTATCCCAGACATTTTCTTTTAAGCATGAAGAATGTGGAAGCTGGCAGGCCCAGTGGATTGTAAACTGTGTTTGCATGCTCGCCGCACAGCAATGCCACTTTAGCTGATAAACAGAAACACCTACCAGCCTTTGTCAGGATTTGTTCTAAATTATGCACGTTTCTGAATTATACAAGACCTTCTGGAGCATGTGTCTCAGACGTGATGCGACGAGCCTGGTGTGTAGAGTTCTGGCTCCGGAAGCGGAGTGAGTGCTGGGATTTTACTCCTGGCTGGATCACCGTGTGATCTTGGGTAAGGCATGAAGCCTCTCAGTTTCCGCATATGTACAGTCAAGATAATGGGGCCTACCTCGTGGGGGCTTTTGAAGATTAAATGGTTTTGTTATAGGCCAAGGCTCTGGGCACAGGGGTTTCTTAGCATTTCTCATGTTTGATTCGAAGCTATCTAAATGCACCAAGGTAGCTTCTTTGATTGTAGCTTCCTAGCCCCTCCTTAGGGAACCATCAACATGATTAGGACATCTTGGGTCATGTCTAAACTGCCTGGAGTCCTTGTTCATTGAGTCTCGGAGATGGATGAAGGAGAATAGGGAGATCTTGAGTCATGCCCTTGTTAATTTAGCCTCGAGGGCGGGTAAGAGGCTATGGCGTATACATTCTGAGTAAGTTGTACTGCCTTTGAGCAGGTTTTGGTAATGATACCACCTGTCTCCCTGTAACCTGGTTACAGAAATAAACTCGCTTTTCTCTGAGTTTCTGCCTCTCATCTTTGACTGACCACAAGGGAAGCAGCTGGACTAGTTAGTTTATCCAGGAACAGGTTATTCTGTGCAATGTGCTGGGAACAGTGCCTGCAGCACTGCGGTGAGTGGGTGCTAGCAGCCTCTCGCAGGGCTGTGGATTGGCAGGAAGGGTCATCCACATGCACGCTGTGGGCACGCTAAGCTGCTACCCAGCGCTGAAGCAGGGGCAGCACCACTCTGCCCGTCCCTAGCCCTGGGGTTCTGTCATCGGTTGCACAGCTACTGGAGACCTTCTTCACAAAGGCAGACTCCTCCTACTCCAGCGATACCACTTCTCTTCCACATGCGAAGATTTGAGGCACCAACCAGACCTTGATCCTGACTATCTCTGTGCTCTCATTTCAGAGAATGTTCATACACACTCAGACTCTTAAGGCTGACCCAGTGCTCATAGGGCAATATCCCCATCCAGAGAAGAAAGCAAGTTGTCCAGCACCCCAATGTTCCAGAAGCCCAACTCTCTGAAGAGCTCCCCCATAATTTACTTTTTAAAAAGTCAACCAAAAGTGATAAATACCTCCCCAGAGCTTACCCAGGAGAAGTGCAAGTAACCCAGTCTTGAGGCCCAGGGAGCTTTCCCATAGAGAGGAGAGGGCGCTGCACTTTGCTTATCCCAAGTAGCCCCAAGAAGCCAGGTGATGGGAGGAAAGAGGTGGGATGGGAATAGGTAGCTGACCGGGCAGGGGGAACAGCTTACACAAAGGTGTGCAAAAGAGAGAACCTCGCACATTCTAGGGATTGTCAGAGCTTCATGTAGAGTAGGAAGCACATCAACCAAGGTCTAACTCACTTCCAGGTAAAATGGTTTCTAGGGCAACTAAGCGGGGCCCAGAGAGCCCTGTGGAACACACCACCTTCTCTGTACTGCAGCTGCCATGGCAGTCTGGGCAAGCATGCGCAATCCTTCTTAGAATCATGCCTTTAAAAGCATAAAAGAAAATATATAGGATTGCAGAGGAAATCAACTTTATCAAAGTATCATCAAAAGAATGTTTAAGATAGACGCATGCTATAGTAATATATGTGTCTTTTATTAATGTATTAAAATGACAAGATCTAGTGGCAGGAAGCAGCAATGAGCAAAAATCATTTTTGGAGATATTAAAACATCTGTAATTTGAAATAAAATGCCTGTGATATCTACTGGTGACAAATTCCAGGGACTGATAATTCTCCTGTGGTTTGTTGCCTACATTCATAATGAGGGGAAATGTCCATTTCAGTTAATAGAAATGAAAGTGTAACTTTTTCCCATCCAAGTTCACGAATCCCCCTGAATTCCCCTCAATTATCCAGTATGCCAGAGGAGAAACTACTACCTTATACAAAGACTCAGCTTTGTTCCTGTAGCCCAGTGGTAAAGAGCATCCTGTCCGGACTGCTTCCTTCATTAATACTGCAGGGCCTGGGACAGAACACTTGGTCTCCCAGTGCCTCGGTTTCCTCATCACGGTGAGGCTCAAATGAGTTGACACATCCACAGCAGTTAGAATAATGCCTGGCACATAGTAGGTGCTCAGTAAAAAAGGGTTCACTGTTTTTCATTCTTATTCTCAGCCCCCAAAAACAATGGAGAGAGAAGCCCACCGATGTGGGACATTATTTACTCACTGGAGTCATGTTGATAAGCTCACAAAGCACAATTAGCAGTCATTTCAATTCTGAGGTTTGCTTGACTATAAAAGCTGCACATTTCTTCTTCCCCGATTTCTCTGCTAATTACAACAGCCGCCGTCCATCGCAGCTGCCACACAACGCCCGTGTTGGCTGCATCTAACGTGGTTGTTAAGGCGGCATAATGGTGTACGCTGACTAATTGGTCATCATGCCCAGGATGAATGGAGTCAGGCAACAGAGGCTGGCTGGGTCCCGGCCCTAGGACCCCAAGCTGCACAACGCTAGCAAGCTCTCAGTGCGCCCTTCCTCAACCTTCCCAAGCTACCCCGTAGGACCAGACCAGGAAAGGGTGGTGGGAGAGGAAAGCAGAACTGGAAGGTTCTGAGGGTCCTGGCTGGGGCCAGCCCTACCTCTGATTTGCAATGTGACCATGAGTGAGTCACTGAGCATCTCTGAGCTGCACTTTAATCATCTATATAATGGGGACGAGGAGGAAGTTGATCTAGATGCTCCCAGGGTCCTTCTAGCTCCCATTTACTGTATTTTGATGACTCCATGGGAGGTTCCCCTTCAAGTGCCTGGGCAGCCTACCCCAAGCCCCTGGAGCATCCCAGCTTGCCCGGCAGAAGCTCCAAATATTCCATCTGGAACTCCACACTGCCTCACCTCCTTTCACACAGTTCGCCGAAGCCATGTGACGAGCTCTGGCCAGCAGGCTGTAGGCAGAAGCCAGCAGTGTCACTCCCAGGCAGAGCTTGGAGAAACCTGGAACTATGTGATCATCCTGCAGTTTCTTCCCATCTTGTAGCCAAGAAGGTATGTGGTGATGGTGAGTTTGAGCAGCCCGGATTGCCACTTGGACGACATCCCTAGGGGACTTTACAGAAGTAAGAAATGGCCCTCATACCACTAACATATTGTTCTCACATCATAACTTGGCCTATCTCGCCCAATATAGGTGTTTTCCCAAAAGGACTCAAACAATGGGTTTGTTAAATGAAGAGTTTAGGGGGCAATTGCTTCACGGCACTACTAAGTAAAGGGTACCTCAGAGCAAAAGGAAGGGATTATCTGACAATGAGATGAGCAGTCTTTCCAAGCACCCCCCCCCATCTTCTCCACATAACTCTTCAGGTGGGGAGCTTAAAACCAAGCTCAACGAACCAGAAATATGTAAGGAGTCCCATGAGTTGGAGAGTGAGGTAGAGAGTAAGATACTGAACACTCTCAGGAGCGCAGTGGGGAGTTTTCATTTGGCAGTGAAGACGGGACTAGCAACGAGTGATGGAAGATTCATGGCATGGATTTCAGGACTGAGAGAAAACTGGTTGGGTGGGTTTTACCCTGGGTTTCCATCTACAAAGAGGATACTGATGAGAATTGAGTTCAGCTGGGTTTCCTCTTTCCCAGTAAAACTTCACCCTGGGGATCTCCCTTTTCTCTTCCCTGGAGAGGTCTCCAGAGTGAGCAAGAACTGGATCCTCTCTCACCTACATGGGGGTGTAAGAATCTTACACAACTCAGCTGGGCTCGGTGGCTCAGCCTGTAATCCCACACCTTGGGAGGCTGAGGTGAGTGGACTGCCTGAGCCCGTGGGTTTGAGACCCGCCTGGGCAACTTGGCAGGACCTCATCTCTACAATAAATCAAAAAATTAGCCGGGTGTGGTAGTGCGCGCCTGTAGTTCCAGCTACTTGGAAGGCACAAGGATCACCGGAGCCCAGCAGGCGAGGCTGCGGTGGCCAGAAGCGGCCACTGCACTCCAGTCTGGGCGACAGAGTGAGACTCCAACTCAAAAAAAAAAAAAAAAAGAATCTTACACAACTCTTGATGCGTTTTTAAAAACCACAAACTGCCAGGTACAGTGACTCACACCTGTAATCCCAGCACTTTGAGAGACCAAGGCAGTAGGATTGCTTAAGGCCAGGAATCTGAGACCAGCCTGAGAAACATATCAAGACCTCATCTCTACAAAAGAAATAGTCAGGTGTGATAGCGCACACCTGTAGTCCCAGCTACTCAGGAGGCTGAGGTAGCAGGATTGCCTGAGCCCAGGAGGTCGAGACTATGGTGAGCTGTGATCATGCCACTGCACTCTGGCCTGGGCAACAGAGTGAGACTCCGGCTCAAATAAAATAAATAAGTAAAACTTAAACCCCCAAACTTCTTGAGTTAGGACATGATTCCAGAGTCTCCCTGTCTGAAGCCACAGAGCCCAGCAGCACAGAATTCTAGAGTCAGGAAACCAAAGCTACAGGACAACCCGGAAAGAAACAGGAGTGCAGGGTCACTGGTCTACCCAGCCATGGAGGCCTAACCTGCCAGAAGTCATTGACTTTTTCTTCCTGGGGATGCCAAGTGAGCAGCACCCCAGGGCTCCCTCCTGTGCCTGTGCCTCCCATGAGTAAGGCAACCCCATGCGGCAAGTAAATAAATAAATAAATTGCGTGGCTTTGCATGTGAAGGACAAATGCCAAGTCTCCTCTCCAAGGCCCTCCCCAAACCTCCGTCAATCACCCGCATGAGACCAGTTGTCAAGCCTGCCACCCCGAGCTCTGCTTGGCTGTGACAAGCACTGAAGACGATGCACAGCCTACAACATCAGGCCCTACAATCTGGAGGGACTGGGAAATCCATGGAGGCCATTCCAGGATGTATGCTTGAAACGGTTCTCCTTTGTCAGGGGAGAAAAAAAGCAGGTGTTTGTGAAGGTGAACCTTGCAAATCAGCGCACATGTTTGGGGGCATCATGCCATTTCTGGCAACCCAGTTGGGTTGGGTTTTTGCACCAGCACCAGGGCATGCACACTGCCGGGCTCCCAACCAATCACCTTTGGTGTCCCTGCACTTTACTTCATTTTGAATCACAGCCTCAACTCCTTCTCCAGAAAGTCTGTTCAGATTATCGTTATCTATTTCCCAGTCCTTCAACTCAAGTTCTGGCCCCTTCTCAGCCCCTGGTGGGTTTAGGTGACCCCATGATTTCTTGTCCTCATTCCACAAACTCCTAGAGAATGCCCATTGCCCTTCCCACAGCAGACCAGAACTCCACTAGGGGAGGGGCATGTCTCCCCATGAAGTCAGGCACTTCCGGTGAGGGAAAGCATGCCTCCCCAACACTAGCTCTTTGGTAAGTCAAGTCCCCCTGTGTTAAAAAGCAGGGGACACCAGGCATGGCAGCTTATGCCTGTAATCCCAGCACTTTGAGAGGCCAAGACAGGAGGATTGCTTGAGGCTAGGAGTTTAAGGAAAGCCTGGACAATATAGCAAAGCCCCATCTCTTGCTCAAAAAATTAGCTGGACAATGTGGTATATGCCTTTAGCCCTAGCTACTTGGGAGGCTGAGTTGGGAGGATCACCTGAACCCAGGAGTTCGAGGTTACAGTGAGCTATGATTGTGCCACTGCACTCCAGCCTGGGCAACAGAGCAAAACCCTGTCTCTTAAAGAAAAAATTCAAAAAAAAGAAAGCAGAGGGAATAACATAACTGCCTTCTAATGCAGGGATTCTGAACATAGGGAGACATTTGTGGATTATGAGTGTGTGTGTAAAATGCTTGTACATGCCTGCAGTTTTCCAAAAAGAGGGATCATAACTTTCAAGTGATCCTCAAACGTATCTGTTCAGAGCCAGAGTGAGACTTTTAGAAGCACCAGGCCCTGAAAAGATTACAGTACTGCCTTCTCCCCACCCACCACATGTAATTCAAAATGCAAACAGCTCCAAGTTCAGCAACACAAAGTACCCAAGATGCATATGCTTGTCAGAGTCAAACATCTCGTGTTTTGCGGATGCCCTTAGAGCATGCTAAGTCCCCTTAGCCTATAGATGCCCCTTGTCCTGGGCCTGCCATGTAGGAAAGGTGAAAAAGCAGTTTTGAGGGGAGGTTGAAAGCAAACAGTTGATGGGGAGACATATCCCTCCTCTGGTGGAGTTCTGGTCTGCTGAGGGAAGGGCAGTGGGCACTCTCTAGGAGTTCATGGAATGAAGTCAAGCCATCATGGGATCATCTAAACCCACCAGGGGCTGAGAAGGGGCCAGAGCTTCAGCTGTATGGGAAATAGATGCATGTAATCTGGGGTGGAAATGGAAAAATAGAACACATCTCTCCCAGCCTCAGAGGCAGACGAACAGGTTGGGAATTGGGTTACATCTGTCCCTAGAGGTCTCTGCTTCCCTATCCTGGGCAGGAGCTAGGGAGATGGGATCATTTCCATATTTTAACTGAAATCAGACACAGAGAATGAAACTCTGACCAGGCGCAATGACTCATGCCTGTAATCCCAGAACTTTGAGAGGCTGAGGTGGAAGGATTACTTGAGCCCAGGAGTTTGAGACCAGTCTGGGCAACATAGCAAGACCTCATCTCTACAAAAAATAAAAAAAATTAGCTGGACATGATGGTGCATGCCTGTAGTTCCAGCTACTTGGTAGGTTGAGGCAGAAGGATCACCTGAGCCCAGGAAGTAAAGGCTGTGGTAAGCCATGATCTCACCACTGCACTTCAACCTGAGCGACAGAGTGAGAATCCCCACTCAAAAAAAAAAAAAAAAACAAAAGAGGGAGAGAAAGAATGAAACTCTGTAACATCGCCTGGGCTCTGTTGGGCTTGGGAGCCACTGAGCACTTTCATTTCAAATGGCCACCCTATCTCTCCCCTGTCCTCCCTCTCTGAGCCTGGAAAGCACCTGAAAGTCTCCGGTGGAGGAAGGACATAAGGACCCTCCTGAAATCCCCTACCACCTTTGAAAATCTTTTTGAATCTTGTTGCCTCCAGAGACCCCAAACCCTCTCATCCATGGCTGCACTAAACACATCCCATGCAGAGTCCTGTAAGTCAAATCACCCAGAGCCAGGGACCAAGGTGAAGGCCAAGATCAAGGTGAAGGTGGAGATCCTGCTTCCCCACCCTCCTAGTCCTGGAGAACACTAGGAAATGCACAGAGACTGGTGAATAACTGGGACTCCAGCCTGGGAGTCAGGAAGACTGGACAAGCGCTTCCAGTTCCCAGCTCAGCTGCTTCTGTGCTGCTGGACCCTGGACAGACCGCTTCCCATCTGCCCTCAGTTTCTTCACTCATAAAGGGAAGCAGGTCCCCACTGAGCGCTGATGATATCTGTATGTTTCAGTTGGGGTCTACACTCCAGAGAAGGCCTAGGCATGGAGGATTCACCTCAGAGCCTTTTCTTGAACTTAGGGTATCGATTTGGTCTTCCCAAGGCTCCAGGACTTTCGTCAACATGCCCTTCAAAACTGAGTATTTGTTACGGGGAAGAACTGTTAACTGGGTGGGAGTCTGAACAATAAGCCAGCAGCGGGGCCCTTGGGGTTAAGTGTAGGCTGGAGGTAGGGTAAAGGGATTGAGCTCTCAGATCCTAACCAGGCACCAAGGAGGGCGTGGCTGGTGAAACCTTGCAGGGAGCCTGATTTCCCCAAGGCTCTCTCTCCATTGGAAAAAAAGCGGCGTGCCAAAAGTGAAAAAGATGTGGAAGGAAACTAAGCTAGGACAAGGTGTTGCTAGGTACACGAATAATTGCACTTCAACCCCACAGCACTATGAAGTACTACTCTTATCCCCATTGTACAGATGAGAGTATTGAGGCTCAAAGAGGTCAAACGACCTGCCTAAGATCTCATAGCTAGGAAACAACAGGACTGAGATTCTAACTCTAAATCATGTGACCTTTCCATGGATCACTCCAGTGTTGGAGCCTTCAGCAGCAGGCTCAGAGACCCCAGGATACATCCTGGCCAGGGATCCCCTTAGAGAAACTCCAGTCAAGATGTGCTATGGCGGGTCCCTGTCCCTCTCCCACCCAGGTATTTCCTTCTCTGCACCTGGAGGCGCTCAGAACCCAGCCAGCTGTTTGTTCCCCTTGGCTCTGAGCTTGGATGCTGGAGTGACCAGCAAGCAGACACCTCCAGTCTCCTCCAGGAAGTTCAGTACCCACTGGGCTGGGCAGCACAATCCACCCGGCTCTTCCAGGCCACGCCATGCCCACTACCTTGCTGGCTTCTGGCCCCCCACTGCCCAACTCGTGACCACCCTGTGCAATGAAGCATGCAATCTAATTGCACACTCTAATGATAGCCCTCAGCCACCAGAAGACAGGTGCAGAGGCAGAGGGGAGGGCCAAAGAACTGGCACTGGGGAGGGGCAAGGGCTCCTTCCCCCTCCATCCTCCTCTTATACCTGCCAGAGCCTGAGGAGAAGATGAAATTAGAGGCTTAAGGGTCAGGGGATGAGGGGATGCTGAAATAGGGAGGGGCCTTAGCTTCCTGGGGCCACAGAGTCAGGCTCCTGGAAGGAGCTCCTCAGCTCCAGATCCTTCCAACAGAATATTCTTCAAAGTTCTGCTCACAGCATTTGCTCTTACAACCACTGTTGAAAGGAAATAGAATCACACAGGCGGAGAATGCCAAGCACAGAAGATTCCATGGAAAGGGCAGTGGCCTGAAGGCAGAACTCCTGGGCTCGAGGGCCAGTGCCACTCTGCACTACATCCTAAGAGTGGGGAGTGGGGAGACCCTGAGACAACTAAGCACGATACAGGCCCTGCTCTCCGGGAGCCCGTAGTCTAGTAGAGTAGATCCTAACAATTTACCAGGCAAAGCCCTGTGAGATAGTACTAGTGTTACCTCTATTTTGCAAAAGAAAGACTCAGTGAGGCACAATAATTTGCCCTGGGTCATACAGTTAGTAAGTAGCCCAACCAAGACCTGGCCCATGCTCTTAACACAATATGGTCTCCTTGTGCATAAATAACTCTAATGCATGGCTGAATGTGACAAGGCCCATGACTGTGTAAAGATAAAACTGTGGCCGGGCTTGGTGGCTCAGCCTGTAATCCCGCGCCTTTGGGAGGCTGAGGTGAGTGGATTGCCAGAGCCCGTGGGTTTGAGACCCACCTGGGCAACTTGGTGAGACCTCATCTCTACAATAAATCAAAAAAATAAGCTGGGCGTGGTAGCGCGCACCTGTAGTTCCAGCTACTTGGACGGCTGAGGCGGAAGGATCGCCGGAGCCCAGCAGGTCGAGGCTGCGGTGGCCGGGAGCGGCCACTGCACTCCAGTCTGGACGACAGAGTGAGACTCCAACTCAAAAACAACAACAATAACAACAACAAAAAAGATAAAATTGTGTGGGCTTTCAGGAGGGAAGAGGCTTCCTGGAGGAGGTGGCTACTGACCTAAGCCTTTACAGCACAGAGGCGATTAGTGCCAAACATTTAGGGAAGAAGGCATAAGAAATTCTGTCAAGTGAAAATTCCAACAGTACTCAACCCCCACTCCCTGCCAGCAACCCCAACCCTGTTCCCAGGAGAGCAGCAGAATCCAGACCAGTCTCTGAGCCGCAGCACTGAAGGAGGGTTTAGAAACGGTGAGTGGTCAAGCAGAAGGGAGGGGGTAGGGAGAACAAAGGCATGTCCCAAACCAAATTCTGGCTAGACTTCTAGAACTGGGGCCAGGGAAAGCCCAGGGGGACAGCAGAGCAGTTACTAACTGATGGGGGGAGGGGGAGAGGAGGCAGTACTACAAACCTGGGGGAGGGACCACCTCCATGTTGTACCCCAGCACCCTGAGAGTCAAACCCCCAACCCTGACCCATGCACACAACAAGCACTGCGGAGCCATAAACTACAATGCTGGGGAAGATATTTATTGACGTGGAAAAATGTTCACATATATTTCACCTGAAAAGGCAGGTTGCAAAATAGTATGTACGGTATGATGCCATTCTTGTAAGGGGAAAAATATCTTTATGTAAGTCTGGAAAGATATACACCCCAAATTTCAACAGTGCTTATCTCCAGGTGGTAGATCGTGGGATTTTATCTTCTTTATGCTTACCTATATTTCCTAATTCTTCTACATTAACAGGCATTATCTAGGTTTTTAAGGCTTTTTTAAAAATAAGGTAAATATATCAAGAATTTTGACAGGGTGTGGGCAGGAAAAGAATGAGCCCCTGCTATCTCGGTGCAGCAAGTGAGGGAGGATGGAGGTTGGGAGGACTCAGCCAGGAGGGCATGGGGGAGGGTGGAGGGTGGGGGGACTCACTCAGATGGGGGTGGGGGAGAATGATGGAAGGTAGGAGGACTCACCCAGGAGGACGGAGGAGGACGAAGGGTGGGAAGATTCAGCCCAGGAGGGTGGGGAAGGATGAAGGTTGGGAAGACTCCGCCAGGAGGAGGGTGGGGAAGAAAGGAGGGTGGGAGAGCTCACCTAGAATGGGGGTGGAGGAAGATAAAGAGTGGGAGAACTCACTCAGGATGGGAATGGAGAAGGATGGAAGGTGGAAGGACACAGCAGGAGTTGGGTGGGGGTGGGTGGAAAGTGGGAGGACCCACCCGGGAGAAGGATGGGGAAAAGGAAGTGTGGAAGGACTCACCCCGGATGGGGGAATGGGAGGATGGAAGGTGGAAGGACTCACCAGGAGAGAGGTGGGGGAAATGGAGGATGGGAGGACTCACCCAGGATGGGATGTGGGAGGATGGGGGGTGGGAGGATTCACTCACAAGGGAGGAGGATAGAGGAGTTGTTGTGAAGATTAGCTTCCTCCACCTTTGACATCCCACAATCTTCTCAGGGCCAGGAGGTCTTCGCACCCCTCGGAGGGGAGGGGTGCAGCCTGGAAGCCCACAGTTGCCTGACAGAGGGCAACGGAGAGGGACAGAACAGTATGGAGTCCCTGTAGAGACGCAGGCCTGCAGGCCTGCGTTTGTGGTATATGAGAGGAAGACAGGCCCCAGACATGGAAGCGGGCCAGGGAAGTCCCCTGAGGAGGGATGTCCCATAAAGATCCCTCCAGGGTAAGGTAGGCAACCCATAGTGACAGGACAGGTGGTGACAGGAGAGGCAGCCTGGAGGGTCCTGAGATGCAAATGAACCAGTGATTAATCCAGCAATGTTAAGGCTGGTTGGAAAGCTCCCTGATGGGAAGAGGGGAGAGTCTGGGGAGCTTCAGGTGGGCAGGGAGGGTAGGTGAACGACAGTTCCCCACCCTCTCTTTTCCTATCTTGACAGCAAGATGGGAAAGACTGAGCAGAAGCCACATGGTAACTGCCTGTGTCACTTAGGTGTTTGTTATTCTCTTTGCTCCTGTTTCCCCTCTGTTATTAGCAGTAAAACTCTTAAAAATAGCCAGAACCCTCTTTGACTGGATAACAATCAGAGCTCCTAAAACACCCATGGGCTGCCTTTACAGGTAGTAAGCTTCCTGTCCCTGGAGGTATTCAGACAGAAAATGGGCCACTATCCTGGCCTGCTCTCAAGGGTTACATGTCAAAAAGAAAGCCAGGCTCTGAGGTCCATCCCACCCCTGGGATCCTCTGACCCTGTGACAGTGAGGTTTTAGAAGCAGTGACTGGGAAGAAGACACCTGGCCCACCAAAGAAATAGGTGAAGGCAGGCTTTACCCATTCCCCTCCCCAGTCCTCACAGATCAGCAATTGAAGAACAAACGCATCTGTCTGCAGGACTGGCCCAGTGAGGTCCCGGGGTCCTGGAAGAGGGGTCCTTGCTCTGTAAACCAGCGTCTGCTTGAGTAGAAGTGGGGGGGGCGGTCTCTGGTCAGGATGTGCCAAGCAGGTCATATGCCGGGTATAAAGGGAAGCAGATGCAAGTCAGCTCCAGGCCACTTGGAGGCGTTCACAAGGTCACAGGGATCTTTGCATACTGAATCCTGGACCCATGACATTCATTTTTCAGCAAATGCATCTGCATGAGAGCACGAACCTTCCATGAGCATCCACCAGGCACGGAATCAGTGGGAACACCAGCATCAGCGCTGTTCACAGACATGGGGAATTAACAAATATAAAGAGGAAAAAAAAACTATAAACATTCGGGCTGACCGTGCAAAGCCCATAATTAATACTAATTGTAGGCAGCCTGGCTTTTACCATTTCCCCCATACACAGCCTAATAACTATTGTATTTGTTGTTAAATGGAGAGGATTTATGGGGAAGCAGACCTGAGTTTACTCTACGGAAAAATAGCCCAGCAATTAGGGCTGCCTGCAGTGGGACCTGTTGCTGGGATATGGGGAGTGGGAGCCTGGGCACTCGTTGTCCCTGAGATGTCCAAGCGGGAACCAGCAGTGGGGGAGGGCCAACTGGTCCCTTCCCACACCTCTCAGATCCACCCTTCTTCCTCACCCTGCTCTCGCCGCAGGAGGCTGCTCAGCCTGGATTCTATCACAGGCCCCAATTCCTCCTGGCTTCTATGGGTCCAACCAATGGGGAGCTAAGGAGGGGCCAGGAGAGAAGACAGGTGCATGTTTCCCAGGATCTCTCCTCAGGGCCACCTTCAACAGAAAGTGACAGCCCTTCTCTGAGCAGCCCAGCCCCGGCCACCTCTGGCTTCTGGTCACCACTCCCTTCTCTCACCCCTTGGCTGCTGAGGAGGGTCATAGCCAGGCAAGGCCTACTGCTCACCCCAGAGATGGCACTACCCCTTGGGCTTTCTCTACACCTGCCCACACCTTGATACATTGTTCCTTTATTAGAAACTCCATGAAGTTATCCTGATGTAAGTGTGCCATCCGTTTCCTGCTGAGATCCTGACTGATACTTGAGAGCCCTAATCAGCAAAAAAAATTAAAGGATAAGGCCTCTCTATTTGTGTGGCTAAGTCGGTCGTTCCAGGAAATGTGAGTCCGATTCACTTTGCTGCCGGCTCTATTTTATTACAGTACTCAGCTCTGTGTTATCAGCCATGATCCAGTCGTGGTTTATGGCTTGTAACCTCCACAACCATTGTGCCCCATGCCCACTTGTTCCACAGAGAAACGGAGGCCTAGAACCATACCCAAGACTACAACCAAACAGAAAGCCAGGAACTCCCAGGCCCCACTCCAGGTGCCTTTCCCATGCAGAGTATTCCAAGAGGGCCCAGCCCCGCTTCCTTGGCCCCCTCCCACAACTGAGGCTGCCACTCCTTCTCTCCTCAGTCTCCTTTCCTCCCTGTCCCCTGGTGGGGGAGGCCCTTGGGGAAAATGATGAGGTTTTTATAGCATTCCATGGTAAGCACTTAATAACTCTCCAGGCTATAGATCTGTGCTTCGCATGGGCTGGGGATAATTCACAGTAAAATATGACTTTTCATTTATCACACTGACGTGTAATAAATACTTCCCCGTGAAGCTTGGACACAAAAGGAAGTGGAGTGAACCACCATCAGATGAGGCTCCATGCCTAGATGTTGGGGTTCAGGTTTGTGGCAGGTGGATTCGGAGTTGAGAAAAGCCAAGGCCAGGGTACCAGAACCCTGAGCCCAGGGACGCTCACGATGCAATGGGAAGTCCCTTCAGAATATCAGCCAGGGCTGCCCCTCAGCTTCCCACCAGATTTCCCACCATTTCTGAGAAATCGAGTCCGTCCCCAAAGAACAGTGGGGCCTGTGTTCAAAAGCCCAGGCAGACGCCCTCTTCCTCCCCTGCATCTGGCTCTCTCGCCTGGTCGCAAAGAGCTTCCCATCCCCCCAGCCCACTGACACTGTGCCAATCCCTGGGCATTGGGTTGTTTTCCAATTTCCCACAGTGTCTAATCATCATCATCGCTCCTGGCTATTTATTTGTTCATTTAATTCTCAAAGCCACTCAAGGCATTATTGCCATCCCCAGCTCTCAGGGGAGGCCACTGGCACTCAGAGGGTTGAGTGACTCGCTCGTGATCATGTTGTGATGACATGGTGGCATCAGACCCCTACCCAAATCTGACTGGCTGCAAGTCCTATTGTCTTAATGGTTGTGGGTTTTAGGTCAAGGTCCCCTGCAAAGAAGATTCTGAGACAGGATTTGAGTACAAGAGGTTGATTTAGGAGATGACCCAGGAAGCATCAGAAGGAGTGGGGCTGTGAGGCAGGGAAGGAAAGGAAGGCAACACAGAGTGTGCTGGTAGCAGGTTTCCCCGAGGGCAACAGAAGAAGTCAGAGAACAGGGCAGAACAGATCTCAGGGTCATCCCATGCAACAAGAGAGGGAGCTGGGTGTGCACCTCCAGTTCCTGTCTGTCTCTAGGGGAGGTGTGAGGTGTCTTAGTAGGCTCCCTAGTCAGATGAGGCCAAGGTGGGGGGTGGGGACGATAGAGTCCAGGACCACAAGCTAGCAGTTGGCAGCCATAGGGTCCTTGTCCCGGAAATGGGGCAGACCAAAGGGACATGAGCAGGACACTGACCACATCTACCTTCCTGCTTGGTCCTCCCAGACCCTGCCATCACTTCCCTGGAGAGATATAGTAGTCTTCTAACTGGCCTCCCTGCCTTGGCTTTGCCCCACCCAACACATTCTCCAGCTCCAGACAGGAAGCACGTTCCACCTTAGTCCAAACAAGGAAGAATGGCTGGGAAGGTGCCTCTTGCATCAGGAAGGACACTTGTTGACGTCTGGGGCTGCAAACATGACTGCACAAAGGCAGAGGTCACAAGGCCTGGATTTCCTCTGAACCCTGAACCCTCACTCTAGGTCTCAGGAGTGTCTGATGCACAGCAGATGTCCAGTGATTCTCACTGGGTGTGAAATAATCTACCAGGTACACTTTGCTGTGAGGGGGGCGTCTCCCCTGGGGAGCACCCTGCCTTGTGGACCAGACTTGCAGGAACAGATTGCTGGGTACTGACCCAGTTCCCCCAACTCTTATTTTTTATGATCCAGAGATCTTTTATTTTTGACACCTATTAAGCCATGAATTCATAGGGAATAGGTTCCAGAAGCTCGGGCTCCTTTCCGTTGGTTCTCACAAAGTGT
>NW_007074493.1:227318-236692 GCF_000164805.1 Carlito syrichta
CCCAGACTGGAGTGCAGTGGCCCCTCCCGGCCACCGCAGCCTCGACCTGCTGAGCTCCGGTGATCCTTCTGCCTCAGCCTTCTGAGTAGCTGGAACTACAGACCCGCGCTACCACACCTGGCTAATTTTTTGATTTATTGTAGAGATGAGGTCTCGCCAAGTTGCCCGGGGGGATCTCAAACCTGCGGGCTCAGGCAATCCACTCACCTCAGCCTCCCAAAGCGTGGGATTACAGGCTGAGCCACCGAGCCCAGCTGAGATCTTTTATTTTTGACACCTATTAAACCATGAATTCATAGGGAATAGGTTCCAGCAGCTCAGGTTCCTTCTCGTTGGTTCTCACAAAGTGTGCTTCTCTGGGTGGAGCAGGCTGGCGCTTCAGCTGAACCCATGTGCCTTTCTCCTTGGTTTCCTTCTTTTTCTGGTCATTTTCCTTCACGTGTGTCAGGAAGCTATCTCGACTCTTCGAGTGCTTAATATGTTCAATTCGCACATTAATTCTCTTGGCAAGAATCTTGCCCTTGACTTGTTTGTTAACAACAATGCCAACAGCAAGCTGGGTGACGTTGTAGACTCTTCCTGTCTTGCCATGGTAACATTTGTGGGGCATTCCTTTCTGAACAGTACCCATTCCCTTGATGTCTACAATATCACCTTTTTTATAGATTCGCATGTATGTGGCCAAAGGAACAACTCCATGTTTTCTGAATGGCCTGGAGAACATGGACCGCATGCCCCTCCTCTTTCCCTTTGTGTTCGTCATTTTGGCGAATTACTGGGAGATAACAGTTCCGGCCAAAAGGAAGTCCCCCAACTCTTGAGCCTTCCTCTGTGAGTTTCCAGGGAGTGGAGACCCCTCATGATACAGAAGACCTCAGTGGAGGACAGTCTCAGCTATAAGAGCCCGTGAAGGACAGGGACAATGGCAGGGTAGCAAGAGTCTGGGAGTCTGGAGGGTAGAAGGCTAGTCCCAGTCCAGCCACTCACCCTGTGGTGTGAAGACTCCAGGGGTCTTTTGCAATGAGTGCTTAGGGGTGAGGACCATGACCTAGATGCAGAACACTGCACACGGGAGGGAGGGAGGAGTTTGGTCCCCACAACCCAATTCTGTGGATAACTTGGATGATGTGGCCATTTGTCCTGGTCTCCTCCACTCACACCCTCTTTATACTGTAAATCTTAAAAAATTTATATCATATACTAACCCTTAAAGCATCCTATATGACATGAGGATCCCCTCCTCCCAGAAGTCTTCCCTGATATTCTCTCTTCACTACATCCAGTGAAGAATGGACCATGCCTCCCTTGGTAGCTTGCTCTGTCCAGTACAGGCTCTCATCCCAGCCCCTAGTGTGTGGCTGCCTCCCCTACTTAACTGTGAGACCCTGGGGGACTGCACCTTAACCCTGTCTTTGTGTCTGTGTGTGCACGCACGCACGCACGCGTGTGCATGTGTGCGTGCACGCGCGCGCGCACACACACACAAACACACACACATACTCTGCTCAGAGCTGAGCCTGCAGCCTTGCTAAGAGTCATGCTCACTACATGCTGGTCAAGTACACGTCTAAGTGACTGAATTTATGAATCAATGAGTGGTGTCATAACCCCAACTTGAGAAATTCTTTGGGCCAACCAACACACAGGGCTGCTGAACGAGAGTAGGTCCGCTCAGTTCAGCAAAGTCCTCAGCCTAGCCATGGGCCTGCTTGTTTCTCTCCTCCCCTGGTGAACTGACAGCTACTTCCTGCCATCGTGATCCAAAGCCTGGATACACAGACACAGCTCCCCAAGAGTCCCTGCAAGAAGAAACCTTGGAGGGTTGAGATTAAGCCCTGGAAGGAGAGGCCGAGCATTCTGCTTCTCTCAAAACTCATGAGACAAAAACAACCCCACTCCCTCCTGTGCTCTCTACTCTTCCTTCCCTGCCCAGCCCCTGGGTCACAAAACGGACCAGACGCACCCCATCACCAACATTATTCAACTCCACAATTCAGAAATTCTCTCAGCCCTGAGTGACCCTCAGAACTCACTGTTTAGGGGGCAGGGTGGAATGAACCCATTTCTCAAAAGGGAAAGCGGGAACTCCAAGGGGACAGTAGCTTTCTGAAAGTTAGTTAGGAGGCTCATGGAAGAAGGGGAACCTGGATCACAGGACTCACTTCCCCTAGCCCAGCCTGGTAAGATGGGAGCATCTCCACCCAAATGTGAGCAGGGATTTGCCTCCAGCAGCCAGAGATGCTGCCCAGCCCTTGCCTCCCACTCCAGACTTGAAGCAAAGAGCAATAAACAATGTATGGCATTTCCCGCCTGTCGGCGTGGATTTCTTGCTTACAGAGGATATATGGGTTTCTGAATAATTAAGCACGACACTCGGCTTCCAGGGCCCAAGATTCTGAAAGGCTCAGTGAAGCCGAAGCAGACCTTTTTCATCAGCAACCAAGCCAGAGTGAGTCCAGGATGTTTGCACCTCCCATCTGAGGACCAGACAGGCCCAGGCTCCACTTGGGAGCAAGAACCCAGGCTGAAAGTTTCCTCAGAAATGATCTGGGCCCAGTGCCTGATTTCCAGGCAAGAGAACTGAGAGCCTGAGTGAAGATTCACCCAGGATCCCTACAGGTCTGAAGCCCTGGGACAGCAGTGAAGGGCCCAGGCACAGCCCAAACACCAAGGTGAAGGTAGCTCATCTTCTTTCTAGCTGTGCTGCCCTGGGCAAGTAACTTTACCTCTCTGAGTCTTCATTTTTCTATTCTGTGAAATGGGATTAGTAAAACCTTACACACGTTAATAATCCCCATTCTACAGGTGGGGAAAATGTAGATAATGACTATGAAAGCTAATGGTGAATTTTAGATAGACAGGCAAGGATGGGCTTTAGAAGCTGGGCCTTGTGCCTCTGGGTTCACTTCGCCCTGGAGCTGGGGCTGCCTGGAAAGGCCTCCTGAAGCCAGAGGATCTAGCTCTCATGCAGAAGAGCCAGGTAGAAATAAGCCTTAGCCATGCCCGCAATCAGCCACCCCATTTTTCACAGAGACACAGAGGCCCAAAGAATGAAATACCTGTCAGAGGTCACAAGCAACACTAGGAGCCAAGACAGAGGGAACCGAATCTCCAAGCCACCTGGCCAGTGCTCTTCTCTTTTACTAACCATCCCTCCAGCCTCCAGGCATGGCTCTGTCATTGCTCCCAGGCCCCCCACTGCATATGTGAGCCCTGTGCTGGAAGCTGGGGTGCTACAGGTGCCAACTGCCTGCTGCTTCTCCTCACCAGTCTGAATCGCAAAGGTAGAGAGAGGCAGCCTGGTGTAATGGAACCAGCCCAGAGCTTTAGTGCCAAAAACCTGACTTTAGACCTCGGATTGGCCATCGTATTAGTTATCTACTGCTGAGTAACAAGTATTCCCAAAATTTAGCAACTAAAACAACATATTCATTATCTACAGTAACTGTGGGCTGGGAATTTGGGTCCAGCGTAACTGGGTCCTCTACAAGCCATGGTTTCTCACAGGCTGTAATCAAGGTGTCAATCCAGGCCAGACATGGTGGCTTACACCTGTAATCCCAGCACTTGGGGAGGCTAAGGTGGAAGGATCACACGAGCCCAGGAGTTCGAGGCCAGCCTAAGCAACATAGTGAGACCTTGTGTCTACAAAAAAAAAAATTTAATTATCTGAGTTGGTGGCACATGCCTGTGGTTCCAGCTACTTGGAAGGCTGAGGCAGGATTGCCTGAGCCCAGGTCAAGGCTGCTGTGAGCCATGTTTATGCCACTGCACTCCAGCCTGGGTGACAGAGTAAGACCCCAACTCAAAAAAAAGAAAAACAGAAAAGGTGTCAGCCCAAGGTCTGCAGTCTTATCTGATGGTTTGATTAGGGAAGACTCTAATTCCAAGCTCACTTGCATGGTTCTTGGCAAGTTTCTGTTTCTTGCAGGTTGTTGCAATGAGGGCCTCCAGTCCTGGCTGCATGGGCCTCTCCCACATGGCAGTTTGCTTCATCAGTGTGCAAGCTGAGTGGACAATAGAGTCTTCCAGCAGCACTGAAGTCACAATCATTTGTAACCCAATCACAAAAGTGACATCGCATCACCTTTGCCGTATTCTGTTGATTAGAATCAAGTCACTAGGTCCAGCCCACAATTTCAGAGAGGGAATTACACAAAGGCATGAACACCAAAAAGCAGGGATCATTGGGTCATTAGGATCTATCTTGTAAGTCTGCTTATCATGGCCATTGCTGGCTGTGTGTCCTTGGCCACACTCCTCAACCTCTCTGAGTGTCTATTTTTTTCCTCTGTAACCATGGAGATGGAGAGACATTGTGTCCAGCATCGGGCATGTAGAAGATGCTCAAGACATGGTGGTTATTATTCTTTTAAGCACTATCAATAGCTGAGGAGACTGGGAAAGATGTGCCAGGCTGATGAGGAGCCAAGGAGACAGGTGAGCACAAACACTGTGGAGGGAGGGGGACAAGGTGCATGGGCCGTCCCAGTATTGGGAGAGTTGGGGGGGAGATTTGCTTGAGAAGCGGAGAATCATTTACTTAGTTGAATTCCAGTGTGGCAGGGGCCTATGGGGTATAGAATAACTAGAGAACCTGCAGGTGCTAGCCTGGGAGCCCTGAGAGTGAGGCACACAGAGTTCCCCTGCACATCACATCTGCAGGAAGAAGCCTAGGATGCCTCCCTCAGAGACAGGGATTCAGAGTTCCACAGGGTCTGAACCAGAGGGAACTGGGTCCAGCCCAGGCTGGCAAGCTGATCATGCAGGACATCCCCAGGTCAGATGTCTGCAAGCCAGTGGAGTCTACAGATACCGCCAGACAGGCCTTGACAGAAGCTGGTACCTTCGGAAGGCAAGGACTTTCATGGCGAACTCTGCTTCACCCAGTTAAAACATGGATCTGATTAAAACTGGAGCCAGTTCTGTAGGCTGTGAGCCATGGAGAAGGGAAAGAGACAAATCCTGGAGTATCCAAGCTAGAATGAATGACCTTGGAATATTATAGATGGATTTTGGGGAACAATAAGCCTTCTGAAATGGTGTACAAAATTACATGTGTGGTCTCACATTCCGTGGAGGGAGAGAAATCTGTCCACGGATCACAGATTAGGAACACATATCCTGTCTGACCCTCCCATTTCACAGAGGAAGACATTGAGGCTCAGGGAGTACCAGGGACTCTCAGAGGCAGTATAGTTGTCTTTTAGGGAAGCTAGAAGGAGAACCCTAGGCCAGCCCATTTTTCACCTTCTTGGGCAACCTCGAAGCCCAGGAGTAGCTTAGACTGTGTTCTCCTAATAAAGCAGCTATGTCTCTGAGCAAGACTTAATTATACTGAGGGAGAATCATTTTAATGGGCCACATGAAACATAAAGGATTTTTAATAAAATCTCAGAGCTCTGGGGGCTCAGCCCCTCTGCATGTTCCCCCTGTTATTTCTCCTGATCCCATGAAGATATAGCATTTGTCACTGTTTCATTAGGAGCCGTGGTGACCCAAGTTATTTATGAGCTTGCTATGTATTGAAAATTGTATTTTTGAGGGGGAAGAAGGGGGAGAGGAAGTTTATCACAGAGAAGCCCCAGCAAGAAAACTAGTGACATTTCAAAGTACCCACATCTCTGCTCCTGTAAAGACTGAATGTGTTCACAGTCCCAGATGTCAAAGTATAACTAGAAATCCCATTGCAGGTAGGGACTATCTAGGGGCTCCTTGAAGCCTTAATCATTGTTAGAAAAAGACAAGGATTTTTATAATCTCCTCCTAGATATAACCTATGTCTGTCTTTTTTTTAAAAAACTGCTTTTTGAAGTCATATATGCACAAGGTTAAAAACAGTGCCCTACTAAACTACTTCCTACTCCCTGTCCTGTTTCCCCTAGGCAGCCAAATCTAACTTTTTAAAACGTCTCTTCTTATATTTACCTCCATTTTTCTAAATAATATGCTTCTACTTATATTTCTTGATTCATCAATTTTAGACACAATCTATTGGCTTACTGCTAGAGTAGACAAGGATTTATCTCACTCACACCACCTCCATCCCTCCTGCCATATCTCTATTTTTAGTTCTGCTGGTTACCTTTGTAATCTTCCATCCTCTAGAGATGTGCTTGGTGAAAGGAGAACTTGTATGCTGTACAAAGAGGAGATCGATACCCCCATCCTTCCTTCCCTGAACCTCACCTCTCCCACTCCTACCTCTGAACTCTGTTATCTATGCTTCTACTTTTACATTATAAAAACTGATACATTTACATTTATTCTGTAACCATAATAAGTCTCTCAGATTGATTCTAAGAGTGGAAAACTCATTGAAAAGTATTTCTATTATGGGGCCTAAGTAAAGACTGTTCACTGCCAACTCAAGTAGTGTGCTATGATCGTAGTTGTGCCTAGGTACAGGCTTGCATGTAAGTGTCATGGTCATAAATTTTGAGTTACCTTTATTCTTTTGTCCTGTCTTTATCACATTCTCCGTTTTTTAAGGTCTTTATATTCAATCTCCTTTTTCTCCCAGGGTCATAACCATTCCTGCCTGCCTGCCTCTTCTTGCTCCAACCCGGACTGCTTGCTCTTTGGTTCTGTTCCAGCCCTGGAACTCATTCCTACTCCTCTGGGTTCTGCATAGAGCTTTTTGCGTTCCCAGTCTTCCCCATTCATGGTGTATTCTCTCACTTATTGCAACACATCCTCAGATTGCTTCCTTAAAAGAATTCATGGGAGTTAAATTTTACCAATCCCCGCAACTTGAATAATAGTTGGCGGAATATGGAATTTTTAGACTGAAAATCATTTCTTTCAGAATTGTGAAGGTGTCTGATGTTGCTGATGAGAGTCTGATGCCAGTGTGGTTCTTATTCCTTTGTAAGTGACCTGGCTGCCCTCTTGGAAATCTTTAGAATGTTCTTTTCTCCTATGGCTCTTCTGACTCACAGTGGTGTGCAAATTGGTGTGGACTCTTTTTATTTACTGTGTTGGGCACTCAAGGCGCACTTTTTTTCTTATTTTAAATTGAAACTTACATTTTGGTCTGTAATTATTGTAAGAAATATCGTAGGCCGGGCTCGGTGGCTTAGCCTGTAATCCCATGCCTTCGGGAGGCAGAGATGAGTGGATTACCTGAGCCTGTGGGTTCGAGACCCGCCTGGGCAGCGAGACCTCATCTCAACAATAAATCAAAAAATTAGCCGGGCGTGGTAGTGCGTGCCTGCAGTTCCAGCTACTTGGAAGGCTGAGGCGGAAGGATCGCCGGAGCCCAGCAGGTCAAGGCTGCGGTGGCCGAGAGCGGCCGCTGCACTCCAGTCTGGGCGACAGAGTGAGACTCCAACTCAAAAAAAAACAAAAAAGAAATATCATAACGTAGTTTAAACTACATAAACGTATATCAAGATATAAACATTTTCAGCCTCCAGTAAGTCCCTTCAGGCCTCCTCCTAGTCCATAACTTTCCAAGAGTAGCCACTGTTCTACCTCCCTCACCACAGATTAATTTTTCCTTTTTTGAGTTTCATATAACTGGTCTTTTACAGTAAGTACCCTTTTGTGCCTGGTTTCTTTTGCTTCACACTATTTCTCTGACACTCACCCATGTTGTTCCATGTAGAGATTGTTAGTTATTCTTTATTGCTGCATAATATTTCAATGTGGGCATATACCACAACTTGTTTAAAAGAAATGTTGATGGACATTTGGAATTGTCCCCAGTTCTGAGCTATTATAAACAGTGCTTCAACAACATTCTTGTACATGTCTTTTGGTAGAAATAAGTATTTATGTCTCTTGAGTCTATGTCTAGAGGTAGAATTGTTGGATCACAGAATAAGCATATATTTAGCTTTTGTAGATGCTGCCAAACAGCTTTCCAAAGTGGTTGTACAAACTTAAACTACCACCAGCAATGCTTGGGAGTTTCATCTGTTTCATATTCTTGCCAGTACTTTCAAACCTTTTATTTTTGCAATTCCAGTAGGAGTCTAGTGGTATTTTATTAGGGTTTTAATTGACATTTCCCTGATGACTAATAATATTGAGTACTTTCTAATATGTTTATTGATAATTTTGTACTTCTTTTATTGACTATTTTATAAAGTGACTATTCAAATCTTTTGCTCATTCTTAAAAGCAAAAGTTTCTTACTTTATGAATTTGTAGAGTTTCTTTATAGACTCTAGATATAACACCTTTGTTGGAAATATATATATATTTATAACTTGCCTTTTCACTGTCTTAGTCTCTTACAAAAGAGGAGTTCCTAATTTTAACAGGGTCTTATTTAATGATATTTTCTTATATGATTAGTAATTTCTGTACTCTGTTTAAGAAATTTTTGCTCATCCCAAAGACATGATGCTATTCTTCTGGGGGTTTTTTTCCCTAGAAATTTCATTGCTTTACTTTTTTTCATTTAGGTCTATGATCCATCCTGAATTAATTTTTGCAAATGATATGATATCAGGATTAAGATTCATTTCTTTTTCATGTGGATATCCAATTAGCCCAGTATTAATAGGCCATTTCAGTATGTAGATTCAGGTCATTCAGTTCTAGGAAATTATCTTGTATTGTTTCTTGATCATCTTAACTCCTCTAGTGTCTCTGTTTTGGAATTTCTATTATTCTGATGTTAGAATTCCTGGATTGTTCCTCTGGGTTTCTCTCTCTCTCTCTCTCTCTCTCTCTCTCTCTCTCTCACACACACACACACGTGCCCTACATGAAAACAGAATCCTGAAATTCCCTCTCTGTACAAGATCTTATTATGAGGAAATAAAACAATCAATGTAACTATTTCCCCTCAGTTCCACTACTCTCTCCTGCCACACCCACCCGTATCAGTTGGAACTGAAGAAAGGGATGGAAGAGAGAAAGCTGAGGGAGAGGCAAGGTTAATGACAGGGAGGACAGGCCCAAGGGCTATGCCCTGGACCAGAGGTGGGGGATAGTGTTAAATCCACTAACGCTAGCATCTTTGCACCAAAGCTTCCTACCTCAATCCCCAGCTCAGCCCTGTGACTTCCCAATGCCTCCTGGGAGCAAAATAATGTAAAATATCCTTCCAAGTAGCTAATCTGCACTACAAAGAGAAGTTGGGGGGGGTAGACTTGGGCTACAGGGACAGGCTCAAATTGAAAATGCTCAGGGGGCCCCAATATTAAAGACGACAATCCAGCTCCTTACTGACAATCCCAGAACAAAGAGGAGAAATTGCTGAGTTCCCACCTGCGTTAGGTGGAGGGACAGAGAGAGGTGAAACAGGGACAAGCGAGCAGGCTGGGCTAGAGTCACAGATGTCCCCTTGAGTTTCTCAGAGAAACTTACAGGTCTATGGTTTTATATAGATATATATATATATATTTTTTTTTTTTTTT
>NW_007074493.1:236712-247164 GCF_000164805.1 Carlito syrichta
CATTTGAGTCGGAGTCTCACTCTGTCGCCCAGACTGGAGTGCAGTGGCCGCTCCCGGCCACCGCAGCCTCGACCTGCTGGGCTCCGGCGATCCTTCCACCTCAGCCTTCCAAGTAGCCGGAATTACAGGCATGACACCCTGTTACGGGGCCCAAACCAAACTTCCCTGGGCTGTTTCCCATCTGAAGTCTCCCAAATGGAGTAAAGATTCCTGCCATTGCGGGAGCTAGCGAGAGTCCTGGATTCAGAGGGCATCTCCCTGCACCTCCCAGATCTGCCCATACAAAGGAAGGGGTGGGCACTAACATTGCAGATCGTGTGTCAGGAACTGTGCTAGCTGCTCTGTCCCTCATCTAGTATAATCTCCAACAGCCCAGGAGTAATGTCAATAACAAAATAATGAGCATTTACTGGGAGCTCATTAGACACTAGAGGCTGTGCTGTATCTCACTGTCCTGCAAGACAAAACTGATGGGCAGAACCTATGAATAATCTCCACCTTTCTTTAGCAACAGCTTTGTGAAAATATAATTTCACATACTATACAATTCACCCATTAAAGTGCACATTTAATGGTTTTTATTATATTCACAGAGTTGTGCAACCTAGCACCACAATCAATTTTAGAACACTTTTGTCACCCCAAAAGAAAAACCACCAATCCTTACATTCACCTGGTCCTAGACAACCACTAATCTACTCACCACCTCTCTAGGTCTGCCTATTCTAGACATTTCACATAGGTGGGATCATATGATATGTGGTCTTTTGTGACTGACTTCTCTCAGTATTAAGTCTTCATGGTTCAACCACATTGTAGCATGTGTTACGACCTCATCTCTTTTCATGGCCAAATAATATTTCATTATGTGGATATACCATATTTCGTTTATCCATTTCATTAGTTGATGGACATCTGGGTTGTTTTTGCCTTTTGGCTAATGTGAATAAGGCCACTATGAACATGGGTGTACAAGATTTCATGTGGATGTATGTTTTTATTACTTTGGAGTATATTCATAGGAGCAGAATTGCTGAGTCATATGGAAATTGTGTTTAACTTTTAAGAAACTGCCAGACTATTTTCCAAAGGGGCTGTACCATTTTACTTCTCCCCAGTAGATGAAGATTCGAATTTCACCTCATCCTCCCAACATTTGTCATCCTCTATCTTTTTTTAATAGTCTTCCTATACAAAATTGGGTATAAGGTAGCATCTAATTGTGGTTTTGACTTACATTTCCCTCATGGCTAATGATGTTGACCATCTTTCCAGGTGCTTATTGGCCATCTGTATGCCTTCATTGAAGAAATGTCTATTCAGACTCTGCCCATTTTTAAATTGGGTTACTTGTCTCTTTATTATTGAGTTGCAAGTGTTCTTTATATATTCTAAATGCTAGCCCTTTATCAGATAAATGATTTTAAATGTTTTATCCCATTTGGTAGGTTGTCTTTTGACTTTTTTATAGTATTTTTTGAAGCATAAATGTTTTAATTTTGATAAAGCCCAATATATCTAATTTTTATTTTTTTTCTGTAATACCCCACTTTACATATGATAAAAGTGAGACAGAGCAATTTGGCGACTTGTCTGAGGATACATAATAGTAATGGACAGAAGCAAGATTCAAGCCCAGGTCTGCAGACCCCAAAGCTTCCTTTAAGGGCCAAGGGAGGTCCCTATGAACAGGGAATGTGTTTCCTGTGGTCATAACAAAATTCTCCTTACCAGGAGTCCCAAGCTCCAGGAGAATCTCTATCACTGCCCCTGCCCATGGGGGTCAGGTACGGCCACAACATCAGCCCCTAGCAATAAAAATAGTGGTGTGGTGTCACCCTGTCCCAGAGGCAGTACTTTAAGATCAATATCTTAAAGTCCTTCATGCTCCAGTTTAATATTTTCCACATATCACTTCATTTTTCTCAAAAAATATTCATTCTTCAGAAAATGCGTATCAGGCACCCATTCAATGCAAAGTGCTAAGCTGAGAAACTGTGGAAGACAAAGTGTTTTTCTCTTTAGATCATCCTGGGAAAGGGGAGAAACTAACGTCTCTGGCCAAAGACGAGGAAATGGAAGAACATTGTATGAACTGACCAAGGTGATAAAACCAAAGAGTGGTGACCCCTCTCTGAGTTCTACGCCGTGTTGAACCTCTAGTCAATGGAGTCAAACTCGAAGTTATCCTTCTTTCTGTTTTTCCATCTAAGAATAGGATTCACCCATTGGAGAGATATTACCCAAGCCCAGAATTCAAAAACAGAAACGGGGGGGTCTCACAGCAACTATTCCTTCTGCCTGTTCTGCTGAGACAAAATGGTGGCTCCCCAGCCTGCGAAAGCAACGACTGGCAGGTGCTGACTCAGCAATCCAGCCTCTTGCCTAGGAAGAGCAGTGCCAAATCTATCTTTTGATTATTATTATTTTATGACTAATTTTCCAGGCCAATCTTTTATTTGTGCAAAAGCCCATCCAGCCTTGAGCACATTCTTCTTGTCTTTGAATTTTATCTCTCTGTTTAATTAAAAAAAAATCACTCACATAAGAAGACACAAATTAGGTCACCATCAAAGACTTCTCTTCCCAAAGAGCAGTTCTACAGATGTTAACCCTAGCACTGCTGCTGACTCAGAAGGTGACTGTCCAAATCACTTCCTCTCCGTAGACGTGGTGTTTTTTTCTCTACAATGGTGGTTTGAGATCCTCTCTCCTGAAAGTCCCATCCACCCCTAATGTTGTAGGGTCCTCATTTCTAGACCTGAGTCATGAAAATGCAACTCCATATACCTAGGGTGGATGATAGCCAGGTTGTGCAATAACCTCAGATGCAAACCAAGGAGCCCTCTGCCTGTTCTTGAGGATGGCTGGTCATTTGTGGAGCACCTGTTATGAGTCAGAAACCTCATCCTTAATTTCCAACCACCATTGTGAAGGAGCAACTAGAGGAATTCTTTTAAAATATAAGTCAAATCATACCATCTCTCCGCTTAAAACCCTCTGAGGCTTCCTTTTCACTTGGAGTCAAAGCCAAAGTCCTCGCAGTGCCCCACATGGCCCTCAATGACCCGCCATCCTCCATTCCTCTGTTCTCCCACTAGTCTCTTCCCTGTACTCCAGCCACGCTGGGATCCTCACTGTTCCACAGACAGACCAAGTATGCTCACACCTCTGGGACTGTGCTCTGGCAGTTCCCTCTGCCCAGAAGATTCTCTTCTCCCAGATTAGCAGTTCTCAACCAGGGGACAAGTTTGCCCAAAGGGACACTGGACATTTTTTATTGTCGCAACTGGGGAGAGGATGCTCCTGGCAGCTAATTGGTAGAGACCAGGGATGCTGCTAAACATCCTATAATGCACAGGACGAACAGGCCCTGACTACAAAGAATTATTTGATCCAGAATATGTCACTAATGCCAAGGTTGTTGAGAAACCTTGACCCAGGCTCACTTCCTCACTTCCTTCAGGTTTCTGCTCTGTCCTCTTTTTTTTTGAGTCGGGGTCTCACTCTGTCACCCAGGCTGGAATACAATGGCACGATCACAGCTTACCACAGCCTCCACCTCCTGGATTCAGGCAATCCTTCCATCTCAGCCTCTCAAGTAGCTGGAGCTGCAAGTACACACCACCATGCCCAGCTATTTTTTTAAACTTTTTGTAGAGAAAAGGTCTTGCTATGTTGCCCAGGCTAGTCTTGAACTCCTGGCCTCAAGCAATCCTCCCACCTTGACCTCCCCAAGTGCTACGATTACAGGTATGAGACACTGTACCCAGCCTGCCTTCTTTATATAAAAATAAAAACTGCCTAACTCCGCATTGCTATCTCCTACTGTCTTATTTTCTCCATAGAACTTAGCGCCCTTTGACTCCAGTCATTTCTCTTTTCCAGCTAGCGTGTGTGTAGGGACTTTGTTTTGTCTGCTGCCATACTCCCCAGTGCCTGAAAGAGGTGCTAAACAAATAAATCAATTATCTCCACTTCACAAGTGGAAATTGAGGCTTCATTCAGTTCAGCGCCCATGGTGGAGACCGTAGTGTGCTGCCCAAACCTCCCCCTTCAGCGCTGAGGCTCTCACTCCTCCAGTTTCTAGAACTGCTGACAAGAGAGAGCTCACAGCTGACTCCCTCCTCAGGCACTGCCCTCAGCCAAAAGCTGCCTGGCCCTAGCTTATGTGCCTTCCCTGGAAAGACCACCTCCAGTGACAGGTCAACAAGGTGTACAAAGGTTCAGGCCCCCTGCCTCAATCTAGAACAAAATTCAGGTGCTATTTCTAGTCCCAGAACTCCCCACGGGATAGACTGAGGCCTCCATTGCAAATGACTATGATTCGACTTCTCCCTCACTCCATCCTGCTTCCCTCACTTCCTTACAAGTATTTTTCAAGAGCGCACATCCCTGTGAACCTCCTGCACACAAATGTAGTTCATAGAACCTGTTTCTAGGAGAAACTGACCTATGACAATCCCACAGCTTGAACGTGGCAGAACAGGGATTCTAACTCAAATGTGACTGAGGAGACATCCCCACTCTTTGTGTTCTTCCACAATGCCTCTGCCTTGACTCTGATCAGTCACAGGTAGGCCAGGGTCTGGGGATACCCAGGCAAATATGACACAGCCCGTGTCTTCAAGACATCATAGTCCTCTGGTATAGGCAGTTCCCCAACCAACAAACTGCTGGGAACAGTGTGTCAAAGGCAGAACAGATCAGACACTGGAGGAACCCACGGGCAGCCCCACTGCAATGGCAGTCTTGGGATGTAGACCACAATGATGCCTCTTGCCAAGGGTGAACAAGACAGGTCCCCTGCTCCAGGCTCAAGCACAGACCCTACAGCCTCCGGAAAGAATTGCAGCCAGCAAGGACTACAGCAACCACTGTTTCATGGGTCCTTCGGAACCTGGGCAAAAGGATCCCATGTGTCTTGTCTTCATGGAAAAGGATCTAGAATTCCCAGTCCCTGGCTGGGGTCTCTCCGGGCTCAGCCTGGTTCTCAGTGCGGTCAAGATCCAATATTCTCCCTAAACATCCGTCCTCCAGCCTTTCATGAGGTGTGGCCCTCGTCTGATGACCACCTTGATCTTTTCTGCGGTTTCACTCCAACCATTCCTGTGGCTCCCCCAGTCCCTGGGAGTCTCAAGAAATTCTCCAAACATGCTCACCCTGACTCATGTCATTCCACTGTCCGATCCTTCCTTCCAGTCCTGACTTTTACTACTATACCCACCTCTCAGACACTCCATGGAAGTCAAGAGAGGAGAAAGGGAGGAAGAAAGGAGGGAAGAGAAGGGAAAGGAGAAGGGAGGGAAGAAGGGAAAAGAAGTTGAGAAAAATGGGAAGAAAAAGGATCAAAGGACCAACTTAGGGTAGGCATGCCCTATGTGTATCTGCTTCAATGTCTTACGTCTCAAAGCATCATTAGGGATTTCTCCAACACTCTGATCCTCCAGACAGTTCCTTTGCCTTCATTTTACAACTGGAAACACTGAGGCTCAAGAAAAAGGGAGAAGGCTTTCCTGAGCACACCCACAGGTGACAGCAGCAAACAATTCAGATCTTGGGCACCCTAACTGCCTGGCAATGCCAAGGCTCTGGGTGTGAAGTACTAATGGTCAGATTCCACCCACGCAATGATCAGAGAGCGGCCAGCAGATGCTCACAGACATATCAGAGCCACATCAGCAGGCACAGGAGCCACACCAAGCACTCTTGACATCCCTGCTGGCTTCAGGTAGGAGCTGTTGGGCCCAGGAGAGACCTGGTTCCTGGGGAGACCAGCCCTGGTGCCTTCAGGCTGTGCATGCCACACTCATGCTCTACTACCCAGCATCAGCCTCAGAGGCTAAAGGGCTGCTTCTGGGCTCCAGCTCATGCTGTGGAGCCTTGGCCAAGTCCCTCTCTTTCTCTGGCCTCTGTTTCCCTGCCTGTAAAATATGAATTGTGGATGTGATGACTTCTGGGTGATCTTTTCAGAAGGGACACCTCCAAGATCTGGGGCACATCAGGTAAGAGACACAGTGGCGGCCCCACATTGGTACTTGTTGTCTCTCACTCAGTCTTCTCGTGGAGTTGAACACTGGCCTCCTCTAACCAGTGGCAGCCAGAGCCCCTTAAGATGCCTGGCTCCCATCCCCACTGTCCTTGCCTTTCTCCAGGTCCCTGCATCCCAACTCCTATTTCTGGAGCTTGGCCCTGGAGAGAAGGGGAGAAAGACCAACACTTGCCAAGCATTTGCCTTTTCTGTGCCAGGCACAGCACCGTGAGCATATTTCACACACATTTCTTGTTGGGATGCTTCCAGTGAGTGGTTTATACCCAGCTAAGAAATCTAAGACTCAGAGAAGTTAAGTAACTTGTTCAACATCACACAGTTCCTGGTTGGCAAGGTCAGAATTCCAGCCTGGAACAGTGTATGTTGCTTTCGCATCAACAGAGAAATCACTTTGCGGTGAGAGCCCTTCCCTTCCCTTTCCCAGCCAGAGAATAGCCCCATGCATTTTGGAAGAGGCAGAGAACATGTTGCCCTGAGAAACCAGGGACATAACAGAAGAAACCCAGACTCTGAGGGCAGCAGCCTTGAGGTTGGATCCTGACTCTACCACTTGCTAACCGGGCAAACTTGAGCAAGTTATAACCTAAGTTTTCTTATGTGGAATGAAAGGCTATTAACATCTACCTCGTGGAGTTGTTGCAATAATTGAACCTGACAATAGATATAAAAATACCTGGCGTGGAATAGGTGTTGGATAAATACAACCCTCCTTCCCTTTCCACATAGCCCAGCTTCTCCTGGGCACAAGTCCTGATTCTATTTCAGATTCGAAGCCCTGAGAGATGGGCATGGATCCACTCACTTTAGCAAAATGTCCCTACCATAAAGACGTGCTCAGGAGAGTGGTTTACTTCCTCTGCCCCTGCGCAGAGGCCAGTGGAGGAGGCACTGCACAGACAGTGGCCCCGGCAGCCGAGGCAGCCGCAGCAGGCTGTGCCTTCCTCTCCGCGAGCCTGGGAGCCTGCCATCTCCACCCGTTCCCTTCAAGCTGAAAGCTGGCACACGGGCGCCACAAGCCAGATGTTGGAGTTTTGTTAAGAGCAGCTTAAATAAAGCCTTTAGAACAATAATTCTCAGCCATCAAAGGGACATTTCTCTTCTGGTTTCATGTCTCTGACACACAAGAGATTTTATAAAGAGGAGACGGGGGAGGAAAACAACCCTTCTACAAAGCAGGAACATTTTTTAAAGCACAGAGATTTTGCCATCCTGCTCTGGACTTTCTGATATCTCCAATGAAAGGGAAAAGGAATTTTGGGGAAAAGCCAATTTTCCCCAGCTCTTGGCATACACCTGCAGCTCCAGAAGGTATCTTGGGGAACCTGAACAGGTGATGGCCATCTGACAAGCCCCCTAAGGCAGAGTTTAAAGAGATACACACTTGGATGACATTGATGAGTTGGGGAGTCTGCTTCCATCTCTCTTCTGACACTTTTTCTTCTCCCAGTAGAGGCTTTGCCAAGAGTGTGCTTAGGAAAGGGACAAAGCCCACCCCTGGATGTACTTTGCAGTCTACAGCTCTCCTTCCCAAGGAAGGTGATAGAGAAGGGGACACACATGGGAGGCAACACCACCCAGAAGGTTGTCATGGACACGGTTGCATAACACTTCTGAGCCAGTTACAACACATCATTGTCTTGGAATGAATACCTACTATTAGGAGTTAAAGATCAGATTCCTAGAGACTTTGTTGGACCTGGTGTAACTTTAAAAACAAGCACTGCCTGGTAAGAGCCATAGGAAGAACTGCACGCCCAAAAATAAAACAAGGCTTTCAATAACAATCAGGTAGCTCCTATCAGATCTGTCTTCCCTCAGATAACAACTATAAACTCTGGATAAAATATTTTAAAGCTACCTAAAGGCACAGGTAAAACAAAAAACAGCCAGAAATTGGAAGGGAATTGACATTTGGAAGAACAACAATGGGTGTAATTCATGTTTTTAAAGCTTTTATCTTGAGGGCAGGACATAGTCAGTGTCACATAAGGTAGTTCAATTTATAGGAAACTCACAGTCTCAGCTGCTTGAAGAATCAGAGAAAATGTGGGTGAACACATCAGCTGAAAAGAGATATGAGAAATTCTATAAAGGAGAGAGTCACAGAGATTAGACCCAACTTCTGTGTCAACTACCCAAATATCTGCTTATCCTTCAACATTCATGCATAGGAAGGATTCAAAACAGTCCAAGCCGGGCTCGGTAGCTCAGCCTGTAATCCCGTGCCTTGGGAGGCTGAGGTGAGTGGATTGCCTGAGCCCACGGGTTCGAGACCCGCCTGGGCAACTTGGTGAGACCTCATCTCTACAATAAATCAAAAAATCAGCCGGGCGTGGTAGCGCATGCCTGTAATTCCAGCTACTCGGAAGGCTGAGGTAGAAGGATTGCCAGAGCCTAGCAGGTCGAGGCTGCGGTGGCCGGGAGCGGCCACTGCACTCCAGTCTGGGCGACAGAGTGAGACTCCGACTCAAAAAAAAGCAAAAAACAAACAAACTAACAAAAAAATTAGCCGGGTGTGGTAGCACGTGCCTGTAGTTCCAGCTACATGGAAGGCTGAAGCGAAAGGATCGCTGGAGCCCAGCAGGTCGAGGCTGTGGTGGCCAGGAGTGGCCACTGCACTCCAGTCTGGGTGACAGAGTGAGACTCCAACTCAAAAAAAAAAACCCAAAAAAACAGTCCAGATAAAATTAAAATAACTGAATTGATATTTTTGATGCTGCCCATCAAAGAGAAAACAAAGTTTGAAATTTGAGTTCAGCTAAATTTAAAAAAAGAAGTCAACACTCTTCCAAGGAATATAATAGAATCCAGAGTCTCTCCAAAATATCATTCACAATGTTCAACACACAACCCAAAATTACCAGACATATGAAGAAACAAAAAAATATGGCCAGACTCAAGAGAAAAAGGCAATGAATGAATGGAGACCAATGATGAGATGACATTGTGGCTTCAATGGACATAGACGTGGGCCTGGAATTAAAATTTTATTGGTGGGGGAAGTTCCAACTCTGAGGACAGATAGGCCTGGGTTTGTATCCCACCTCTACCACTCACAACTGTGTAACCTTGAACAATTAGCTTCTTGACTTCTCTGAGTCTCAGTCTTCTCATCTGCCAAAAGAGAATAAATGAAATAATGGATATGAAAGTAACTGACTGACCCGCCTCCTGATCCCTCCATTACAGGTCCCCGCAGTAATCTCCTCTGGTTTTCCTCAGTCTCCACGTGCGTCCTTCAGGGCGCATTCCAAAACCGGGATACCGGGAGCGCTTCCCACGGACCCCACGGACGGCTTGCCCACGGAGGGGCCGCCTGCGCGTGCCCCATCATTCGAGTAGATTTTCAGATAAAAACTGTGGTTGACTATTTGATCCAAAGGAAAAAATTTCAAGTGTACTACAAGGGGACCACCCGCCAAAACATAAATCTGTTGTCATCGTTGTTGTTTTGGGGTGTTCCTCCACATATTGTTAACTTGAGAAATGCTAAAAGAATGGATATAGGGAGACGGGGCAAGATGGCGACGGCATAGGTGAACTGCTGAGATTCTCTGAACGGACCAAGACTGCAAACTGCTGAATAAACAGACTGTAAAGCAGAGGGAAAAGTGAACAAAACCAGAAGACCCTCATAAGGAAGAACAGGTCATTGCAGAAGAGAAATAAAAGCAACCCCACCTTCCCTCAAAAACAGAATTGAAGAGGGGGAGGGAAAGGGGTAAAGGGAGAAAAATCTACAGAAATGAAGAAAAACCAAAAGAAGCGTATGGGTCTCTCCCAGACGCCTGGGAGAGCAGATACTGAGAAAATTGACTTTGGAATACAAACAATGAAAAGTCCCCAGAATGAAGGGTCTCAAAATGCAAATGTAGATATCAAAACAATAATGGAGAGACTAAAAAGAATTGAGGAGACACAAGAAGAAACTAGGAAGGAGCTGATATCTGAGATAACAGTAATAAAGAATACTGTGAATGAAATAAATAACAAATTGATAAGCATGGAAAGCAGAATTACCCAAGCAGAAGAAAGAATCTCAGAGCTTGAGGACCAAAATATAGAAATAACCCAAACTCTTAAAAACACAGAAAATAAGCTAAAAAAGACAGAACAAAACCTTCAAGAGATGAGTGACTGACCTCAAGAGGCCTAACCTAAGAATAATCGGACTCCCTGAGGCAGAAAGAGAAACAGAGACCACATTGGAACAAACTTTCCACGAGATCATTCAAGAAAATTTCCCTCATCTAATCAGTGATACAAAAATTCAAACACAAGAGATTCAGAGAACCCCCGCAAGACAACAAATGAGAAGATCAACTCCTAGACACATAATAATTCGCCTAAATAAAGTAGGCACAAAAGAAAAAATCCTAAGGCAGCAAGAGAAAAAAGGC
>NW_007074494.1:0-1705 GCF_000164805.1 Carlito syrichta
GGGCAGCTGCTGAGCCGCGCCTGCTCCACGGAGGGCTCGAAATCCTGCCGCTTCGCTGTGGTCAGGTCCACGTCCGGCGGCGCCTGGGCAGCGGAGAGAGGGAGCGTCCTCCGCCGCTCTCCCCGCCCCTCCCTCGCCGGCCCGGGACGCGGACGCTAGGAAGCAGCAGCGGCGCCCTCCGCCTGCCGCTCCCTCCGGGTCCTGCGCAGCCAGACACGGCCGCACCTGCCAAGTCACAGCTGTTTTCCTTTGTTTCTGTGAGTCGGAGCCTCACTGCCCCCCAGGCTGGAGTGCAGTGGGTGACCACAGCTGCCCCAGCCCCGGCCCGCTGGGCTCCCGAGTAGCTGTGTCTACAGGCACACATCGCCGTGCCCGCCTAGTTGTTTAATTTGGTGAGACGAGGTTTTGCGACGTGGCCCAGGCTGGTCTTGAACCCCTGGGCTCAGGCAGTCCTCCCAGCTCAGCCTCCCGAAGTGCTGGGACTACAGGCATGAGCCACCTCACCCGGCGCAAATCATTTCTAACGGTAGGGAAGAAGGAGTAAAACACAGTCATTTTTTACTGTATGCCTTTCTGCACTAACGAACTTTTAATAAACAAGGAATCTTCTGGCTGGGCGCTGTAGTCCCAGATACTCGAGGCTAAGGCAGGAGGACTGCTTGAGCCCGCGAGTTCGAGGCTGCAGTGAGCCGTGACTGTGCCAAGGCTCTCCAGCCTGGGCAAGAGTGAGACCCGATTAGGAAAAAAAAAGGAATCTTCTTTTGGTTTTGACTTCAGGCAAATGTTCTGTAAAATCTCATCTCAGTCTTTCCCTGGCAGCTGGAACTGCCTCATGCCGTCCTTCTCCCTTGTTCATGGAAGTGACCACCCAGTCTCCATAGGGACCTTCACCTTCTCGGCGCTTTCTGCCAGGTCTGCCTCCTAGAAGTACAACACTCCTCACAGAAGAAGCCTAAGGTGTGCTGTGACACAATTAAGTGTCCTTCAGATGAGGCAGGAAGAGAACTTGGGAAGCACCAACGCAGACCGCAGGGAACCCCCCAACGTGGGGCTGTCCTGAACCTCGTCAACGTGAAAAGTGATAACTGTGTACTTAGTGTCATTTGGCAGATTGTTTTCTCTCCACAATGTGAGCCCTACAGAAATCTGGAACATTTTTACTCGGGAAAACACACGTCTCACTTCATAAAACTGATGCGGATAAAATAACTGTTCAAATATGAGAGATTAAGGTATCTTTTGATAATGATAACCTGAAAATGAAAATCAGTGTGCATTTCATACCTACACTGGATTAGGTGAAAAAGAAATGAGTTTTGAAAGAAAGAAAAAAGACTGGCAATATCACGCGTGCTGTCAAGGATACAGAACAAACGGAACTTACACAATGCCATGTGGGAGTGTGGATTAGTACAGCCATATAGAAAACCTGGAAGAATCATCTAAAACTCAACATGCATCTTCCAACCAGTAATTCCTAACAAAAATGAGTACGCATGTGCAGCAAAAAACATGTACAAGAATGCTAACAGCAGCTCTACTGAAAACAGCCAAAAGCTACAAAAACCCCAAATATCTGTCTATTATGATAAAGGAAAATAAACTGCTCTGTACTCATGCAATCGAGAATTATACAGCAATGAAAACACTCTATGTTGGCCAGGCATGGTGGCTCACACCTGTAATCCCAGCACTTTGGGAGACC
>NW_007074495.1:0-3803 GCF_000164805.1 Carlito syrichta
GAGAGTCTTTGTGGACACACTCGCTTTTGCAGAGACTCCCACAGTCCAACCTGTCTCATCACCATCTTGTGGGAAATCCTTCTTTCCCCCTTTCCACAGCTAAGCCAGGGAAAGAACCGAGGGCTTTAAAAGATTCAGATGTTTCAGAAAGTTGACCAGATCTCACAAACACTCTTAGGTTGAAGGGGGGTAGTGCAGTCATTTTTCTCCCTTGATTTACTCATTCTTCCTCTCCTCCTCTCCCTCTTCCCTCTCCCTATCCCTCCTGTCCTCTCTAGGTGCTTACAATCTCAGTGCAGAGAAAGAATGCTCATGGGATGTATTCATGTCTAGTTCTTTTTTTACATTTTATTTTTAAATTTTCTTTTATTATAGGAGTGTGGAGTACAAGTGAGCATTAATTACATAAGCAGGCTGCATGCAGGTGAAGTTTAGACTTCCAACTGGTCTTCACTCCCCTGGTAATGAACCAAGTACCCTTTGTGTTCCCGCCCTTCTCTCTCCCTTCCTCTCTTGGCAGTGCTCCCTTGTGCTATTGTGACTAATGTTCAAGACCCATCTATAAGTGAGAACATGTGGTATTCAGTTCTTTTTTTTCTGTGATAGTTCATTTCATATGATGGTCTCCAACCCCATCCAATTTGCTGTGAAGTTCATGATTTTGCTATTCTTTATGGCTGCATAGCACTCCATCATGTATATGTGTCACATTTTATTTATCCAGTCCACTTTTGATGGACAGTAGGATTGGCTTCATTTTTTGCTATTGTGAAAAATGCGGCAATAAACCTCCATGTGCAGGTGTCTTTTTGGAAAGACAATTTATGTTTCTCTGGGTATATTCCCAGGAGAGGAATTGCTGAATTGTATAAAACATCAATTTTTAGTTCTTTTAGGAATCACCACACTGCTTTCCAAAGAGGTTGAACTAACTTGCACTTCCACCAACAGTATAGAAGCATTCCCTTTTCACTGCACTGCACCTGCACCAGCATGTGTTGTTTTTTGACTTATTAATGATAGCCATCCTTACTGGAGTTAGGTGGTATTTCATTGTGGTTTTGATTTGCATTTCTCTGATGATTAGTGAGGCTGAGCATTTTTCTGTGTGTCTGTTGGCTGCTTGTATGTCATCTTTTGAGAAGCGTCTGTTCATGTCATTTGCGCACTTTTTAATGGTTTTTTTCCCTTTTCTTTCATTTCATTTGAGTTTCTTGTAGATCCTGGATATTAAGTCTTTGTCAGATGTATAATTTTCAAACATTTTTCCCATTATGTATGTTGTCTTTTTATTCTCTTGATAGTTTCTTTTGCTATGCAAAAGCTTTTTTAGTTTGATGACGTCTCACTTGTCTATCTTTGTTTTTTTGACATTTGTTTTTGGGGATTGGTGAAGAATTTGTTGCCTACTCCAACATACATAAGGTTGTTTCCTATGCTTTCTTCTAGGATTCTTATTGTTTGAGGTTTTACATTTAAGTCTTAGATCCATTTGAATTGATTTTTGTATATGGTAATAGGTAGGGATCCAGTTTCATTCTTCTACATGATGTCAGCCAGTTTTCCCAGCACCATTTGCCAAGTATGGCCTCCTTTCCCCAGTGAATGTTATTGGTGACTTTGCTGAAGATAAGGTGGTTGAGATACTGTGTTTTTGCTTCTGGAATCTTTTGTCCTGTTGCATTGGTCTATGTGCCTATGTTTGTACCAATACCAAACATTTTTGTTTACTGTAGCCTTGTAATAAAATTTAAAGTCTGGAAGTGTGAAACCTCCCACTTTGTTCTTTTTGTTAAGGATTATTTTGGCTATTTGTGCTCTTTTCTGTTTCCATATGAAGTTTGGTATTGTCATTTCCAGGTCTGATAAAAATGAGGTTGGCAATTTGATGGGTATTGCATTGAATCTGTAGCTTGCTTTGTGGAATGGACATCTTGACAATTTTGATTCTTTTAATTGATGAGCCTGGAATCCTTTTCCATTTGTTTGTCTCATCCTTGATTTCTTTGAGCAGTTTGTGTAGTTCTCATTGTAAAGATCTTTCACTTCTCTGGCTCAGTGGATGCCACGGTATTCTTGTGTGTGTGTGTGTGTGTGTGTGTGTGTGTGTGTGTGTGTGTCTATTGTGAGTAGTATTGCGTTCTCTTCCTGCTATATAAAAATGCAACTGTCTTTTGCACATTGATTTTGTAACCCAAGATTTTTATTAAAGTTGTTTATCACTTCAAGGAGGGTTTTGACAGACTCCTTAGTGTTTTCAAGATATAAAATCACAACATTCACAAAGAAGGATAGCTTAACTTCCTTTTCTCCTATTTGGGTACCCCTGATTTCCTTGTGTTGCCTGATTGCTCTGGCTAGGACTTCCAGCACTATGTTGAACAGGATGGGTGAGAGTGGGCATCCTTGTCTTGTCCCCGTTCTTAGCGGGGAATGCTTCCAACTTCTTTCCATTGAGCAAAATATTGGTTGTGGGTTTATCATAGATGGCTCTTACTGTTTTGAGGAACGTTCCTTCTATGTCTAGATGCTCAAGGGTTTTTATCAAGAAGGGATGATCGATTTAGTCAAATGCTTCTTCTGCATCTAATGAGATAATTCTGTGGTTCTTGGTTTTATAACTGTTAATGTGTTGAATTAGGTTTATGGTCTTGTGAATGTTGAACCAGACTTGCATCTCAGGAATGAAGCCTACTTGGTCATGCTGGATGATCCTTCAGATGTAGTGTTAGATCCAATTTGCTAGAGTCTTGTTGAGAAATTTTGCATCTATGTTCATCAAGGAGATAGACCTGTCACTCTCTTTCCTTGTGGGTTTTGGCAGGTTTGAGTATCAGTAGATGTTGGATCATACTCCTTTTTCCACTTTACCACTCTATGTCTCTTCAGTGTGCATTTAGTTCATTCATGATCAGACTGATTATTGAAATATGAGAGTTTATTCCTGTCATAGGGCTCTTAGGGGGTTGCTCTGTTTCCTTTTTATATTTGTATTTGCATATGTGTATATTTTCATTTTTGCCTGTGCTCTGTATGCTCTATTGATGCTGTGTTTGCCAGTACTTTTATGATGAGTATAACTGTACTTTTTCCCCTGTGTTCAACAGCTTCTTAAGCATTTTCTAAAGGACTGGTCTGGAGGTGGCATATTCTCTTAGGGACTGGATGTCTGGGAAGGATTTTAATTATCCTTCACTGATGAAGCTTAGCTTGGTGGGGTAGGAAATGCTTAGCTGAAATTGCTTATATTCCTAAGAACATTAAAGATTGGACTCCAGTCCCTTCTAGCTTGTCGTGTTTCTGCAAATAAGTCTGGAGCTATTTTGATGGGTCTTCTCTGATAGGTAGTCCGATTTTTTTCTCTTGCTGCCTTTAGGATATTTTCTTTCATGCTTACTTTGTGAAGGCAGATGACAATGTGACTTGGGGATGGTCTTCTCATGTCATACCTTGCAAGGTTTGCCTTTGTAGCAGTATGTGGGAAGTTTTCTCGGATGATCTCATGGAATACTTATTCCACAGAGTACTCAGTTTCCTTTTCTGTTTCAGGGATCATAATCAGGCATTGGTTTGGCTTCTTGACATGGTCCCGTGTCTCTCAGAGGCTTTTCTCCTTCGTTTCAAATCTTTTTTCTATTTTCTTTACAGACTGGGTTAATTCCCTATTTTGGTCTTCAAGCTCTAAGATTCTTTCCTCTGCCTGGTTGATTCCACTTCCTATGCTTGTTACTGTGTTTTTAAATTCCAAGATGAGTCGGGCTTGGTGACTCAGCCTGTAATCCCGCGCCTTTGGGAAGCTGAGG
>NW_007074495.1:3967-5672 GCF_000164805.1 Carlito syrichta
GAGGCTGCGGTGGCCGGGAGCGGCACTGCACTCCAGTCTGGGTGACAGAGTGAGACTCCAACTCAAAAAAAAAAAAAATTCCAAGATGAAGTTCTTCATTTTCATTATTTCAACATGCACTTTTCTGAAATTGGCCAACTCCTCTTTCGCTTCTTGTATGTCTTCAGAGTGTTTCATTTCTAGTTTCTCTTGGCTCTCTCTACACATTTTAGCCATCTAATTTCTGATTTCTGTGATTGTCACCTGGGGCAGGTCATCCAGGTGGGGGATTTCCATTCTTTGTGCTTCGATAACTGCTTTTCCAAATGCTGTCTCCTTAGCACTCTGAAGATTGCCTATATTTTTTAAAAAACGTTTTCCTCATTTGTGACAGGCCTCTCTTCCCTCTCTGTAATTCCTTTTTGTTTTGTTGCTCTGAAGTTAATCATTGACCCTCTGTTCTAGAGCCCTTTCTGTGGTCAATATAGGCCACTCAGCGAATGAAGGAGGGGCATTCAAGTCTGCTCCTTGCTCCACCTTTGGCATGTGTCTCACCTGTAGCAGCCCCTACCTCTTTAACTCTGTGGAGAGTGGGTGGGAAAATGCCCCCCACTGTCTGCTGTCTGTGGTTTGTAGCCAAGAATTCTTCCCATTGAGAAAATCTTCCTGTGTCTTTTGTGTCATTCCCTCCCTGTTCAACTCTGTGCTCTTGCAAAAGAGCAACTGACGTGCCACAGGGGAGGAAGAATGGGATTTTCCCTGTAGGTACACAGTGTTTGGAGGTGATTCTTCCTGATCTAGCTGGGAAGATGGGCTGGTGCCAGTGAGGTTTACTCTGAAGATGGGCTCTCCCTGTCTGGGTGGAAGCCACACTCATGGCTGCTGACCCCACATAGGTCCTTTTCCCCTGCTCCACTTGGGGTTCAGATGCCCACTGCTGTACTCTGACCAGGACTCCTCCAGTATGGAACCCATGACTGTCACATGGTTGGGGGGTGGGGTGATTAATGGATCCAAAGCATCTTAGGTACACTCATTCACTCTTGTTTACAGGGCAGGGCTTCAGTTCCTGTGTGAGCCTGGTGCATGGTGGGGGTAAGGTACCCAAATTCCCATGTCTGCCATTGTTTTCTGGTGTTCTTGTGTTCAGAGACCTTTGCTGGGTGCAGGGTGCTTCACCCAACCAAAAGGGTTTAAAGTGTCTCTGTCAACAGCTTGGTCCTTACTCTCTGCCTTGCTTGATGAGAGTGGTGCCAGTCTTCTGCTCCACAGTGGGCATCTTGGATCACATCTGTCTAGTTGTCTTTAAATCTCGGACTGGAAATGAAGAGTCAACCTTACATATATAGAACCATTGCTTATCTATCACAAATCAGATAAACAAGGAAAAAGTTACATTAAAAAAAGACAAGACTATGGGGCCATAGAATTTGAAGTCAGAATGAATCCTAAGCTGGCTCGGTGGCTCAGCCTGTAATCCTGTGCTTTGGGAGGCTGAGGTGAGTGGATTGCCTGAGCCCACGGGCAACTTGGCGAGACCTCATCTCTACAATAAATCAAAATCAGCCGGGCATGGTAGCACGCACCTGTAGTTCCAGCTACTTGGAAGGCTGAGGCGGAAGGATCGCCGGAGCCCAGCAGGTCGAGGCTGCGGTGGCCGGGAGCGGCCAGTGCACTCCAGTCTGGGCAACGGAGTGAGACTCCAACTCAAAAAAAAAAAAAAGAA
>NW_007074496.1:0-2317 GCF_000164805.1 Carlito syrichta
CGCCTCAGCCTTCCAAGTAGCTGGAACTACAGGCGTGCGCTACCATGCCCGGCTAATTTTCTAAAAATTTATTGTAGAGATGAGGTCTCGCCAAGTTGCCCGGGCGGGTCTCGAACCTGCAAGCTCAGACAATCCGCTCACCTCAGCCTCCCAAAGTGCTGGGATTGTAGGCTGAGCCACCGAGCCCGGCCTAAATTCCCTTTTCAATGATCATTTTCTACAGTTTAAAGTGCATCCTAAAGCATTTCTTAGCTACATGTCTGCAGACTAACATTTTATATAAACTTTGCAAAAAGCTCACTTAAATGCCTGATCAAACTGCAGTTTAGAAAAATCTGCCAAATTGCCACTACAATCTAAAAGTGCATCAGAAACTCTAAAAGCTAATTTACAAATTATTCCAAACATTAGCCTTTGTTTTTCTTTGGTCTCCACAGACATACACAAAGTAGCTGTATTTCCTTATTAACATCATCATCTTAATGCTTTCTATATATTTTTCCTTTTACTTATACTTATTTTCCTCTACTTTCCAGTATTTACAATATTCTCTGTGGATATGAAACAAGAAAAATGGTCCTGACTTTCCTGATTTCCTCACTCTTTTTTTTTTTTTTTTTTTGAGTTGGAGTCCTATTCTGTTGCCCCATTGCATTCTCATGGCCACTGCAGCCTGCCTTGACCTGTTGGTCTCTGGCGATCCTTCCGCCTCAGCCTGCCAAGCAGCTGGAACTACAGACACGTGCCACCATGCCCAGCTAATTTTTTATTTTTGTTTTTTATTTTTTGTAGAGCCGGGTCTTGCCAAGTTGCCCGGGTTGTTCTTCAATCCGTGGACTCAGGCAACCCACTTGCCTCAGTCTCCCAGAATGCTGGGACGGCAGCCTGAGCCACCCAGCCCAGTCACAATCCTCGGTCTTTTATCTTTTTATCAAGCTTGTCTCTTCCAGATGCCAGTTCCATCTCCAGATGACACTACGACAAGATTTCCAATTCATACCATTGCAAACTCCACTTCTCCAAGAGCCCTTAAACCAAGCTACAAAGAATTTTTACTCAAACTGCCCCCAATTATCCATATGGCTCTCTTATTCCAACCCATTAACACCCAGGATCCCCTGACAAAGCAACAGTGCTAGATAGGGCCAGCGCCATGCCCCTGTTGAACACAAAACAGCTACAGAAGATGAGACCCTCGCTGCTAAGCCAAGGATCTGGCATTGTTGCTCTGTCAGGCGGAATGTGGAGGAACTGAGGCCCAATCAGGCCAGCAACAACTGAGTAAACTGAGTAAACTGAGGAAGATCTCAGGATGAGATTTTACTAATGTTACCCAAAATTTTACTGATAACAGCAAAGAGCTGTAAAAGCTGGTTAGCTAGCTGCAAACCATTTGCAGTAAACCAAAAGTAGTTAGCCACTTGTTACTAGTTAACTATTACTGTTAACTAACCCTATCTTAAGGAAACAAAACACCACCACCATCAATCAGCCGTTTCACAAACCTCTGGAAATTTCCTTTTGCAGACCACCCCCAAAGACAATTCCTCTCGGCCCACACTGGACCCCTCTTATAGAAACACCCCTGTCTATAGCCCCTGTCTCTCGGCAGGCAGCAGACACTCTCGCTGCTGTTTGGCCCGGTGTGCCCTTCACGACGTATCTTCCCTTCAATAGGTCTGCCTTTCTTAATTTTCAACTGTCTTGATGAATACTTTCACTCCTGCGACTCCAGCCATAGCCAGCTGCCACGCACGGCAAGGGCCTGGCCAGCCAGTCAGCAAACATTTACTGAGCGGGCTGGCCACCTGCCAGCCTTGCCAGCTTGGACCACCCATGGGAAGCAGGAAACGTGGCCCTCACATCAGCAAAACCAAAGTCAAAGGCAGTGAGAAATCGCTCATCTCATGGCCGGGTGCAGGCTCACACCTGTAATCCCAGCACCTTGGGAGGCCAGGACAGAAGGACTGCCCGAGCCCAGGAGGTGGAGGCTGTCTTGAGAGAGAGAGAGAAGAAATCATTCCTTCCTTCTGGCGTCCCCCCGGGTCTCTCCAGTTTGGCCTCTGGGTCCCATGCCTGGGCAGCCTTCCCAAGGGCTCCTGACTCTTCCGCCCGCCGCCGGCCTTGCTCGCCCCAGGAGGGCTGAGGGCCCGAGGCCCAAGGGGGAAGCGCCAGCGGATGTCAGGTTCGGCCCAAGGAGAGCGGGTGTAGGTGACAACACCCGCGGAACTTCCGCTGAGGCCTCTGCCCACAGGACGTGACTTGGGGAGGGCTCGCGGGAAGCGGGCAGCGGACGCCGGCCCGGCAGTCAGACGGC
>NW_007074497.1:0-2730 GCF_000164805.1 Carlito syrichta
ATGGCCGAGTTGAGCGAGGAGCCGGTGAGGTTGTTGATGTTGTTGAGGCCCGAGTTGGGCATGCCGGGCACGGCGCCCGGGCCCATGCTGGACGGCATGGTCATGGAGGAGATGGAGCTGGGCGCCGAGAACATGGACTGCGACGACAGCGGGCTCATGGAGTTGAAGAAGGTGAAGCTCTTGGTGGAGAGCGGCGCCGGCGCCAGGCTCTTGGCGGCCCAGTTGTTGTAGGAGTAGCCGGCGGCGTACACGTCCTCGTAGGGCTGCACCAGGCCGCTGAACTGCGGCACGTAGCCGCCTTTGCACAGGTCCAGCTGCTGGTTGCGCTCGCGCTTCCGCCACTTGGCCCGCCGGTTCTTGAACCAGACCTGGGGGAGGGGCGGGAGAAGGGTCAGGGCTCCCGGGCGGAAGACCCCCACCCCGCGCCCCGCCGTCGCGGCCCTGGTCCGCTCCCTTCCCTCTGGGCGTCGCTTCTTTTCTCCCACCGCGGCTTCCGCGCCTGCGCCCTCTCCGCGATGGGGCCTTTCCTGTCCCCAGAACGCATCGGGTTTTTCCTTCTCCCGATCTTTCTCGTCTTCCCCGAATCCAATCCGCTCTCCTCTCTTCATACGGATTCCCTTGTATTCTAGCAAGTATTCGTTTTCTCTCCTCCTCTCCCAACCAGGCCACCGTCTGCCGCCTTCCTCGAACGGGTTCCTAGCTATCTACCAAGGAGTCTGTCCTTTTTCTTCTCCCTCGGTTACAGGAGGTGTTTTTCTTCCCCGAGACATATGACTCTCCGACTCCCCCCGTCCTTCGATCTACTTCGTTACTCACATGGTCTGTTTTCACCTTTATTGGCAATATTTGGTGTTTTCATTTCTGCTCCAAATGTTTACTTTCGTTCGGGCCACCCCGCGATCTGAACCTCTTTCTTCTCCCTCAAACAGTCTGTTTTCTTCTTCATCCCCCATTTTTGACCCTTTTGATTCTTCCCCACGTATTTAGCTTTTTCCTTCTTTCCAAATGTCTGACCTTCACCGCTTCCCTTAAAGAGTTGAGTCTTTTTTTCTTACTTACTCGACCCCTTTGCTTCTCTCTAAAATAATTTCTTTCCTGCCACCTCAATATATGCCAAATGTTTCTCCGCAAATATTTAATTTCCTCTCGATTCTTACTAGTTTCTCTCTAATCTCCCCCATTCCTTTTCTCCCCCAAACTGGTGAGAAACTCTTCTCTCCCCACATCCCGGCCTCCCCCATCCTCACCTCTCTGCCCACCCGTGCCCCTCTGCCCTGGGGTTTTTCTCTCGCTCTGAGCTGTTTCCTGCGCTGGCTTGGACCCTGCACCTCAGCTTCCCCCGGTCCCCAGCACTGACACCGTCTGATTCCACCCCCACCCCACCCCTACCACCATAAACCTGGGCAGGATTAGTGAGTTCAGGATTACTGAGTGCTGTGTCTTCACTCCAAGTCCCACAGGGCTGGTCAGCCTGGCTGGGGAGGGGAGAGGACCAGGGTTGCAGGAAGGAGTCTGTGGGCCAGGTGGGACCTTGGTCTGGCTTGGGAGGTGCTCCCAATATCTTATTCGATATTTGCGCATCAGGGGAAGAAATGATTCTCTTGCTGCTCTGGCAGGAAAGCCTTGCGTCTACTGGGAACCAAACGGGTGGGAAGAGGGAGAATAGCCCCCCCTCCCAGTCTGTTCTTGAGGCCGTTAATCCCCAAAGAGACTGGGGAGGCCACTTGGCCACCGGAGCCACCCCCGCCTCACCTGACCCGAAACCTGTTGGACAGGGTATGAGGGAACGGGTCCAGCTACTGACGGGCTGAGTGGCTGCCGAAGGTGGAGAGTGTCTTGAGACTCTGGAGAAGCTGGATGCGGGATGGGACCACTGCTCCAGGGATTTTGGAGAGCCCCGAGCTCAGGCACCTTTCAGGCCTCTCCGAGGCAGCCAGGCAGGACCTGCCTTTCCCTTTCGTTTTCAGGGAAGGGCAGCAACTCCCGAGGTCCCCAGCGGCAGGCAATCGTCCGTCCAGTCTCTGGCCCGGGGCATCCCGCCAACATCTGAGTGGGTCCTGGGCCCTCCAGGGCATGGGAGAGTCCCCTGGGACCACGGGTCTTTGGGCTGGGGCTGGCGTCGGACCCAAGGGTCAGGAGGGAAGCAGGTCAGAGAGGTTGGGGATCTGCAGCGGCTGAGGGGCGCTAGCGGCCTACCGGCCTCGCAGAGGCGAGGTGGGCCGGGGCCTAAGGTGGGGTCTCCGAGGGAGGGAGCAGATCTGAGCGGTGGGAGCGTGGCAGTCTGAGCGTGGGCCTAAGCTCTCGTCCCGCAGCAGGGGCCGCCGCAGCCCTCCGCGCGGGTGGGTCCCCGTGGGCGCGCGCCCCGAGCTCACCCGTACGCGCGGCTCGGTGAGGTTGGTCCATACGGCGATCTCCTCCCGCATGCTCATGTCGGGGTAGCGGTTCCTCTGGAACGTGGCCTCCAGCTCTTGCAACTGCTGACTTGTGAAGTGCGTCCGTTGCCGCCGCTGCTTCTTCTTCTTGGCTGGGTCCTCCGCGCCACCGCAGCCCGCGCCGCCCGCGCCGCTGTCCTCGGGCCCCTTGGGCTCCCCGCCGCGCTCCTTCTCTGCAGCGAGCCGGACGGGGCGCGGGTCACCTCGGGCTTACGCCTGTGGCGCCCCGTCCCGGCTCCACCGAAGGGCCCACCACCGCGCCGGCGGCCCTCCCGCCCTCCAGGGCCCCTGGGACCTG
>NW_007074497.1:2953-4214 GCF_000164805.1 Carlito syrichta
GGCTGCCGCCGAGAAGAGCCCGGAGTCGGAGCGGAGCCACGGGCCTGGGTTCCCGGCTGGGCAGGGCATGCTCCCTCTGCCGGGCTCAGCGTCACAGTCCCGCTGCCCCAGTTACCTACAACTGTATGCTTTTTATGCGGGCTGGGAGGGGGGGTTAAATCTGAAGGGGGGTCTCTGCTTTTCTGAGCTGGGATCAGATCTTTCCGGTCTAAAGCCCCTGCACTTTCTTCTCCCCAGGGCTGCGCGGAGCCTCACGGAGCCGGCCCAACACAGCCGGGTGCTCGGCCTTACTAATTCTAGGCCTCCAGTCCCAAGGCCTAGAAAACCCCTCCGACCAGCCCAGACCGACAGTCTAGGTGACCTCGGGCTTCGGCCTCTCTCTCTTTGAAGCTACACAAGACACACGCAGTCTTAGAAACATTGAAACATAAAGAAAAAGAATTTAAAAACAAAACACAGAAGCCCAGAAAAGCTCACAGCTCTCTGCCTAAAATCACAGAAAGGCTCACCAATTCTCAAAAATAGGCAGGTAGAAACACAGAGCAAATGTAAATTAAGAAGCCAGAAACCTCCGTGCAAACACACCCCTAACTAAGTACAGAGCTGTAGGTGTATAAACTCCCGGCAGACAGGCATTTATGTCTCTGGGATTTTTGCAAAAAATCAATGTGCCGTTGTAGATGGATTTTTAATCCCTCCCCAGTAACGCCCTTGTAGAGATAACTTTTAAATCTCAGAGCAATACATATAGCTAGATAATTTAAATTCCCCAAATAGCACCACTGTAAATGGATTTTGAGAAAAATCCCAGAGAAACGCGCCATTTTGGACTTTAAAAAATCCCCTGAAGAATAATGTTACGTGTGGATATTTTAAATTCCAGAGAAATACACATAGTATAAATTCTTTCAAAATCGAAAACTACAGTTAAAGTTGTTAATTCACCCTCATACATTTGTTTTTGTTTTTTTTTAACCGAAACTACTACTATATATTTCTCTAGGTTTTAAAAATAAAAACCAACCGAAGGCCACGCTTAAAACTCTTGAAAACAAAAGTACCGTTCAGTGTAGACTGTTTTTTACCCAAGCCAACAGAACCTTTCAGAGGAAGTCATTTAGCGATGCAAAACAGAAACAAATCGAGATTAAAAACGCGGAGAGAAGCACCCGGCGGTGGATTGGGAAGCGGACGCAGACGAGGCGCCCGCGCCGGGGAGCCCAGAGCCCGAGTCGGGACCGCGAGCGCGGGAGCCGCTCCG
>NW_007074497.1:4234-4647 GCF_000164805.1 Carlito syrichta
CGGGCAGGGTTCGGGCCGGCCTGGCCCCGAGTCCCTGCCGCGCCCCCTGGCCCGCTCGCCTTCGCCGTCCTGGGGTCTCACTCTTACTTGGTGCCCCCCGCCCGCCCCCGCTCTCCGGTCTTCCTGTTAATCTGTCGCCCACTGTCCGTCGGGGTGTCTGTCCCCCCCATCTCTCCGGGGCTTTCTCTCGCCCGTCACCCCAGTTCCTGTCTCGATCTGCCCCTCTCCCTTCGCCCGAGCGGCTCCTGGCGCCCAGCTGCGCAGACCCAACTTCTCCCTGTTCTGTTTGCTCCCGACCGAGAGGGCTGTCAGTCCTGCCCTCCCGCGGCGGGCTCGTGCGTCTGCCGGCCTCTCGGCGCGTGGGGCCCGCGTGGAAGGGCCTCCGCGTGCGTGCAAGTGTCCGCGTTCACCGT
>NW_007074497.1:5338-9526 GCF_000164805.1 Carlito syrichta
GCCGCCTCGAGGTCCCCAGCCCGCGGCGCGACCAGCCCAGGATGAGCGAATGCTTGCCGAGCAGGATCGCACGGAGCGGGCGCCTTCGAGCCAGCGCCGGGGCGGGGGCAGAGCCCGGGCCCGTTCCGGCAGCTCCCCGCGGTGTCCTCGCCGGGGCCGCGCGCCCCTCCTTCCCCGGCCTCTTCTCCCGGGATCTCGGCCCGGCTGAGTGACAGCAGCCTGCGCTCTAATGGGCCCCCGGATGCTGCCTCCTAATTAGCTTGGACCCTCTCCCCTAAGGCTGCTTCTCGGGCCTCCCTCTCCGCACCGCAGTCAGTTTTCCGGGACTGGGAGAGAAACGGTGGCTTCTAATCAGACGCAACGTTTCTGTTGGCTCTAGGCGGCCGAGAGCGCAGCAGGAGACCCCAAGAGCCCAGCCAGGCTCCGGGGCCTCTTCTCCCTCTCCCTTGTTTTGCACCTTCCACGGCTTGGCCAAATCGACCAGGCCCTGGCCTTGGCAGGCACGGGGCTGGCCTTGGCAGCCTCTGCCCGCCTTCAGGGTAGCTTTGCCCCAGCCTGGGGCCTGTGTCCTGGCTTCCCAGGGCTTCGGGCTCAGGCTGGGTAGGCCAGGTGACTCGCTGTCTTCCAGCCCTGGGCCGGCTGCCCGGGAAGCCCTCAGCCTCCCAGCTTCTCTCCCACACAGGGCTAGCTAAACTGCAGTTCCAAGGGGCCTTCACTGGTCCCCTCCTGCTCCCAAGAGAGATTCCCTCCTTGTGCTTCTGTGAAGTTTGTCCAGGGATTTTGCTCAACAATTGTTAACTGGCCCTGAGACCTCGGCGTCTTGAGCAAACAGGCCACAGCTGGGGCGGCAAGGCACCGCCCTGACCTGCTCCTCTGGCCACAGGTGGACCCCAGGCTGCCCTCTGCCCCTCACCTGTGACCAGCTTCACCAGACAGCAACCTAGGGAGCAACAGCAACCTAGGGAGCAGCACCCGTCAGAGCAGTGCTCTTCAGGCCCGGTGCCCCTCACCCCAGGACCCAGTGCCTCCTCGACTCCTCCTGAGGGGAGTCTCTGCTCGGCACCAACTGCAGGTGTCATGTCTGGGGCACTGGCAGGCTTGGCCTTTGAGTCCTCGCCTTGCCCCAGTCTCAAAAGGGAGACACCAGGCTCCCGGCTGAGCTCCTTGGTGAGGGCTTCAGGGGATCAGGGGCAGGCACACAGTGGGGCACCAGGCCTGCCTTCTGCTCCCTCTGCCTCAGCCCAAGGCCCCCAGCTCTGGGCCGCCGAGAGGGGACAGCTCTGTAGAGCCTGGCCCACGCTCACTGTGAGACTGTGACCACAGGAGGCAGGATCTGAGGCCAGAGGGAGGACACTTCCCAGGAGTTTGGGCTGGGGAGGCTCACTGACTCCTGCCTTCTCCTTCCAAGCTGAGATCCTCCCTCCATGACACTGGTCTGGGTCAGGGGGAGGGGGACACGGGGAAGCACAGTCGTCCAGCATCTACCCTCAGCCCCACCTTTCACCACATTTCTTGGCTGAGTCTCCTGCAGCAGCAGACACCTCCTTTCAAGGAGATATTCAGGTGCTGCAGCATGCTAGGGAGTGCCCCTTCACACACCATTCTCCCTGGAGCTGGCCTACCCCATAGAACAGCCTGGATGCAGGTGGGGCATGGGAGCGTGCACACACACATGCATCCCGCACACCCACACAGGTATGCCGTGTACACACAGACACACGCACTCACCCACATACGGGAGTGCTGAGTACAGGTACGTATGTGCTGTTTGGCATGAATGCTGACTTGTAGGGACAGGAGGTCTGTTCTAACCCAAATGTCAGGCCAAGGTGGGAAGCCCAGTATGCATCTGGGCAGAGGCATGGAAATGAACGCTCTGCCTGTGAGCGCCCAGAGGCTGAGGTCACAGCTCCCCCAGAGGGCCCAGAGTGCCAGGCCTTCCACGAATGGGGACTGTTTTGTGACTCAGCAGCTCTAGCTACTCAGTTCGAGGGGCTTGTATCCCTCAGTATTGATGCATTTAACGCAGTTATTGAGCACCTGCTGTGTGCCCCTCTGGGCCCAAGCCCCTGGCAGTGCTCCAGACAGGCACAATAGTCTCTTTATTTGGAAATCTTGGTGCCTGCTGTGTGAATGGAAAGGCCCTCAGACTGTTTGGGGTGAAGCCCCATGTCCTCAGAAACCCTGAGCTCCAAAGAGGGGCTGGGGTGACAGTCCGGAGGAGTCTGTTCTACTGGGTCCGGGTAGCACTGAATGATCAAGGGGAGAGGAGGTGATTGATTGAGAGGAGCCTGTGGCCTGATTCTGGGCATTGGCTGGAGAAGGGACCTGGACATACTCTCTATTCTGCCCCAGCTACACCCTCCCACGGGCCACTGTCCCAACTAGGGTAGGGGCTTCTTGTATACCCACAGACACGTCACTCACAAACACACTCAGGACAGGAGGCGGCACTCCTCCAGGAGTAAGAGCAGAGGTTCAGGGTTCCCCCAGCTTTGCTGTGTGACCTGCACTTGCCTCAAGGTCAAGGCTTGACCGTCACTGTGCCTCAGTTCCCGTCTCTGACATGGTACTCAGTGATCTCCGCTTGCTGTTTCAGTCTCCCGGCTCTCTCCATGATAGGATGGGCGAGGAAGGAAAAGGGCTTGCCAGAGCTGAAACCACATGCCCTGTGCCCCGTCCCTCATAGGCCACACAGAGCCAGCAATGATACTGTGATTTTTAAAAAACTTTGGAGTTTAGGTTCCTGGCTGGGCTGAGCAGAGGAACCTGGGTTGTTGTGGGGTTGCGGTAGGTACCAAAAGGACACTTTCTGAAGCTGGGCTTACTCAAAACAGACTGTGCCCAAGAATGGTTTTGTAATTTAATTTGGGAAGGGTGGCTAGAAGGCCCTCGTGGGGACATCCTTTCACCCACCCATGGGGGCACCCTGCCCTAATCCTAACTCCCAGAATTGAGGTATTTTAGGAAGAAGGAAGGAATGTGCCATGGCCTGCCCCCAGGGCTATCCACGACTCTCTGGGACATTCCAGCCCTAAGCCTCTTAGGCCCTGGAGAAGTTCAGACTAGAAAACCCAGTTTTGGGAGTGCAGCAGAGACCACCTACCTCCTTCTGCCTGATCTAACACCCTCTCCCCAATAAAAGCTCTAGCTTCTTTGAATACAGCAATTACTGGGGAAGGGGGGAGGGTGAGCAGATAGGGGCTAGAAAGACCTCACTGGGTCCTTTGGGCTTCTGGGGACCCCCGTCTGAGGCTTCCTGCCAGTTGGGGATCCCCAGCCTGTACTGAGAGACTGGGATGTATTCAGGCAGGAACGCTGCCAGCGAGGCACAGACGGGAGTACAGAACTCAGAGAATTCGGAACTCTGTGTTGGGGGCTGTGCAGTCAGCCGTCGGTGCGGTCCAGGGCTCTCAGCCCATGGCTTACCTAAGTTCACAGGCCGCTGTCTGCTTCCTGAGAATGGCTTCTCTTCAGGGAAGAGAAATCTGGGACGGTGGCGGTAGCCAGCCACACAACTAGGGAGCCCAGGGCCAGCCTTTGCTGTGCCACAGCCACCCCTTCCCAGCAGCCGCTGCCATGGGAGAAGGGCCCTCCGCCTGTCTCCGAGGTCAACAAATGGCGCCTCTGCGCCCTAGAGTCCAGGCAACCTGGTCTCCACGCCCCAGCTCACCTCCTTCCCGGTCCCCGGCAGGGATGGGGGAGACCAGTCTTGGGAGAGGGCAGAGGACGGCAAGCCTCCTCCTGCCCGAAGCTTCTGCCCTCACCCTAGTCGCCGCCATTACCTGCATCCTTCCCAAGTGGACAGCAACCCGGGTTTCCGCCCTCGGGCCCTGGTGGCTTTCAGAGGTCACTGGGATGCCAAGAGAACACCCAAGCCTTAGTTTCTCAGGAAAGTGGCCTCAAACATTTTTAGATTCAAGGAATTCCTAAATCGGAAAATCTTGGGACCAGGATTCCAGCCTGGGGTTCCCGTGGCCGCGATCCGGCCTTGGCCGCGGCAGAACAGGCTCCCACTGGCGAGACCGGTCAATTTCGGAAGGCGGAGACCCGGTTCTAGAGAAGCGGCTGTGCGCTGGGGACCCCGCGTCCGCAACCAACCCGCGAGAAGCCGCGGGAGTGTCGTCACTGGACATTACGAAGAGCGTTTGGGGTTTCTCTCAGGGGGAGAGGAGGCCCGGCCGTGCG
>NW_007074497.1:9546-9803 GCF_000164805.1 Carlito syrichta
GGGGGGGCGGGGGCCGGCCGCCGTGGGCCGGGGCACCTCCGGGCACTGAGGCGGGACGTCGGGGTCCGGGGCGGCGAGAGCCGGGCGCCGGCCCGTGTCCGCTGCTCTTCTGCGGCACAGCTGCGCGAACGAACGAACGAACGAACGGATGACGCGGTTTCGTTTGGGGAAAATACCCTCTTGACGCGAAGCTGCGGGCGAGTCCCGGGCTGTGCAGAGGGGCCAGCGCTCTCCCTCGTGGCGGGGCCCCTTCCCCC
>NW_007074497.1:10672-25087 GCF_000164805.1 Carlito syrichta
CCTGGCCCCGGCGCGCTCTGTCTCCCTGGGCTCAGTTTCCCACCTGACTCGAGAGGGGCCGGCCCCACTTCCGTTTAGTCGGGGTCTGGTCGGAATTTCCTGGGGTCCCGCCAGGTGACGGTGGAGCCCGGATTCCGAGATTGGACCTTTCCGCCTTCAGCTCGGTCTGCGGGAGGGAGCTGGTCCTGCGTCTTGGCGGGGAGAGTCCGCTGCGCAGAGGTGGGCGGCCGCGGAGATTTGAGGACAGACCCCAGGGCTTTTCTGTGCACTGGGGTTGACGGTGCTAGGGAGGGGCGACCTGTCCTGCTCGGGGAATGCCCTCTTTCCCATCCTCGGGGACTGAGCTGGTGTGGAAAGGGGAGACCAATCCCTCGAGGACAGACACTTCTGCGGCCCCGTCTCCAACCCCTGCGCCGGCACAGCGGTCATCCTGCTCCGGGCCTGCGGACGGGGAGGCCTGACCCAGGGGGCCCCTTCGTCCTATTTCTGGCTGGCTGCCACTAGGAGATGGGCAGGACTGCAGGGAACTGGAGGCTCGCCCTTCACCCCCCCGCAGGCCACCGGGTCCCCCGGCGTTGGCCTGTGGCTAGGCAGCCCTGCACGCGGAGCCTCGTGGGGGAAACCGACTCCGGCTTCCCCCAGGCGCCCAGACTGAGCCAGCGGCTGCTGGGACTGTGGAAGGGACGGCAGGTCGGGCTGTGGCCCGTCACTCTCGGGGACAGGAGGGGGCTGAGCCTGCCCGCCGACGGCCGGGGCTCCAGAGCGGCCGCTCCTGGCTCAAGGTGCCGGGAGGTGGCAGCGCGGCGGCCGGGCATCAATGTTTCATGAGCTGCCGTCACCGGCGGCGCCTCCCTGCCTGGTTCTAGCCGACAGCTGCTGCGGGAGAGGCCGCGGCCCGGTGCCCGTCCTGGCGCCCTGCTCGTCGGCGCCTCCCGGGCTCCTGGTCCCGGGACGCAGAGACCCGGGACCCCTGCCCCAACCCTCAGCTGGCCCGACCCAAGCTCTCTGAGGCCTCGGCGTTCAGGCCCTGTGGGGTAGCCCCTGCACCCTGTCGTGCTGTTCTGGGGACCCCACAACTCCTCTCAACCCTCGACAGCGGGAACCCCTCTGCGCGGGTGTGTGGGTCTCGGTGCGCGCAGAGACCTGGACGCCGGCGTTAGCAGGCCTGGACCGGAGACTGCCTGGCTGAAATGCAGTCTACCAACTTGGACCCTGCGCTGCGGGGATTCTAGTCCTCCACCTCCCCCCCTCCCCCGCTGTTTTATGTGGGGAAACGGTCTGTTGGCGAACTGGCCTGAGAGCTGCTTAAGCTGAGATGCTTCTGTCCTTGTCTTCAGCAGCCTTCTCCCACCCAAGCGCCTGCGGCATCTTTGGGCATAACTGCAACTGCAACCGCTGGACCCTTGCTATGGAGGGCCGGACAGGCACCTAACTGGGGCAGCTTTTACTTCTGCGTCTGCGAAGGGAAATCACACCTCCCTACCCCTGCATACTAGCAATTCTCCTGGTCTTCTTTCCATCACGCTCCTGTGAGAGTTTCTGGAGGCCTGGGCAACATAGCAAGACCTTGTTCCCAGGAAGGGCTTATGGTGCCCCCCCCATGCTGCCCCTGGCACCTGGTGGCCAGAGTTGGATTCTTTTCTGTGGCTTTGACTAGCCGTGTGCCTTTCCCGTGCAACACAAGCTCTCCCAGCCTCAGCTTCCTTATCTGTGAAATGTGAGAGTAAGTTGACACTTCCTTGAAAAGCGGATGAGATGATGGTGAGGGGTTTGGCCCTGAGTCCTGTGGTCATAGGGCCTGAATGCCAGCAGCGATACCCATCAGGTTGCTTTGCTGTTTTATTTGATTTGAGTTGGGTATCACTTCGCCACCCAGACTGGAGTGCCGTGGCACAATCATGGCTCACCACAGCCTTGACCTCCTGGGCCCAGGCAATCCTCCTCCCTCAGCCTCCTGAGTAACTGGGACTACAGGCATGCATCACCACACCCAGCTAATTATTTTGTCTTGTTTTTGTAGAGACAAGGTCTCGCTTATATTGCCCAGGCTGATCTCGAACTCCTGGGCTCAAGCAGTCCTTTCTCCTTGGTCTCCCAAAGTGCTGGGATTTACCACTGCACTGGCCTTGCTCTTATTTTTACTTCCTTCTTTTCCCAGGGTGATCACATTGGTTGAGTCAGGCAGGAAAAGACAGACCCCTTTTCTGATTTAGAGGACTTGCCTCTATCTCCTGCTTAGCTCCTAGGAAGTTTCAACTCAGGAAAGCAGGACAGGTTGGTGAGGTGAGGCATGACCAGAGCTTGGAAGCTCTTGGTGAACTGGGGTCAGCAAAAAATTTCTTTTGGGGGGGGGCACAGAAAATACCTATATTCTAGGTATATTGCATGATGGTGAAGTTTGGGCTTCAGTTGAACCTGTCACCCAAATAATGAACACGGTACCCAACCAGGAAATTTTTCAACCTTTTCCTTCTCCCTCCCTGCTTTGGGAGTTCCCAGTATCTGTCATTCTCATGTCCGTGCAAAACACGTTTTTATAATCATATTTTTGCTGCTCCAAAAAGAATTTTTCACAATTCCCTTTTGGGTTTTGACATCCTGGGGCACATACCTTTCTGCTATGAAGGCGGAGGAATCAGGAATCAGAGAGAGGAAGACGGGGGCTGGATTCACCAGGATGGGAAGTAGCAGCCCCTTCTCCTGAGGCTCCCTTCAGTTTTGAGCTTCCAGGTGCTGGATCAAAACAGGTCAGCAGAAGTGGCTGATGAAATTGCTTTGTCTCTCCTTCCAAACTGACACACTTTCTCTAATAGTTTTTCTCCATAGTGCAAAACTTTGATGAATATGCCACAAGGGTTTGTACCCTCAACAGAATAGGCAAATGTCTTCAGCCACAGTTATGTAGAAAGCCATAAGGATTCTTCAAGCAGTGTTTCTTGTCTCAATACCAAGTAAAAGTAGAGAGAATGCTTTTCCTTCATGACTCTTACTGCATTAGTACTAAAACAAATGTTTGTGTAATGATTGATTGAAACATGCTGCCCCTACCAGTTGTAAGCTCCTTGAGGACACGACAAACCTCTCTTGCCGACTACAGTACCCTCCCTAGGGTAGGCAAGGGGGTTTGGTTATGCTGATTGCCTGGGTGCAGCTTACATGCCCACTCCTGAGCCAATGACTTTGTGGAGAAGAGTGGCTTAGGACTGTGGTTGGTCAGGGTCAGAGGCTCCACCGCAGAAGGATGAGAGGGAATACTTCACACTCCTCCTTGAATCCTGGTGGACACCTGGGACAAATTCTCTGAGCTGGTGGCAGGGAAGAGGTTGGTTTCTAAAGAAACCCTTGACCTGTGAATGTTCCTAGGGGGCTGCTGGGTGTGGGTAGGGAATGCTGTTGGAAGAGTCTGAAGTCTTTCAAACTTGTCCCTGCACTCATTTGTGCAGATGGAGCGGTACCAGAAAGTCTGAAGGGAGGCTCAGTGTCTGTTGACTACTCCCAGGCATGGATCCACAGAGCAAGAGAGGGAAGGAAGGAATCTGTACTTTCTTCTTCATCTGTGAGAAGGAGGGAGTCAGAGGCTCTAAAAGTAGAGAGGACCCCCTAGGATCAGGTAAGATATTGATATATTTGAGCATCGTTCTATTGCATTCTGAGATTATTGGCAACCAAAGCAAAAAGAGAAGCTAGGTGGGCAGTAGAAGTATGACTTTCATTGCAGTCTTATCAACATCTACATGGAATAGTGGAAAGAGCCCTGTCCTGAGACCCTCCTGGATTGGCCTCTCTCAAGTCAGCAGAAGTTGAGAGAGCACATATTTTGCACCTGTGACTGCAGAGATACGGAGATGGATGGCTCTTACTCATTTGGGCTGAACCAAGGAAGCAGACACACAAACACATAGCCACATTTGGAGCACAGTGCTGGAGTGAAAATCTGCAGCCTGGTGTCGAAGGGCCTTGAGTGACACACTGAGGAGTTGCCTGTAACAATTTTTCCACCGCCTGGGGACCCCTCCCCAGGAAAGTAGAATGTGCAAAGGCTCTGAGGTGAGAGATACTGGTACACTTGACAATGTAAAAGAAAGGCAGTGTGGCTTTGTAATAGCACTGGTGAGAGTGAGAAGGAAGAACATGGGGAAGAGGAAGCTGGAGAATCTAGTGGGAATCAGATGCCGTGGGGCTTCCTAATTCTTGTTGGGAGGGTGGGATGCTGTCCTGAAGACAGGGCGGAAGAGATCGAGGGTTTGAACATTGAGGGATTGGGTCAGATTTTCATTTTAGAAAGGCCACTCTGCCTGGAGAATGGAGGATGGATTTGAGGGAGCGAGACAGAAGCAGATTATTGCAGCGTCCTTTACGCAGTCACTCCAACTATTCCTCTGTTGCTCCATCAGTCCATCTGCCGGTCCATTCATCCACCACGAGCACAGGAAGCCACAGGTTGGTGTGAAGGTGTGAAGTCATGACCCTTGTCTTTCTGGAGCTGCCCCCCAGGAGGCCTCAGCTTACCCACCTGTGGGCCTGGTGAGTCGCTCCTGCTCACAGCCTCTGCAGCCAGTGCCTCAGCAGCCCTTCAGAAGTCTGCTTGCTGTATGGGACACAGGGTGCTCAGGGCCTGAAGGGGCATCACCACCACCCCAGGCAGACAATCTGAGGAGCCAGTACAGTGAACAACCCTGTCGGAAGCTTTTAAAGTAATTATCCCTGGCTGCACTGGCTGGCTGACGGCAGCCTATTAGGCCTGAGTTGGAAATTCTGAATTGTTTCATGACAATTGAAAACATGATTGGAGGCCAGGAGGGAGCTGAGGGAGCTACCCATGAAATATTGATGCTTTCCCGTGTTGTAGGGATGCTCTTCTCAGCCTGGGAACCCTGGATGCCCAGAGCTGGTGGCTTCAAAGGGACAGCCTTTGTTTCTGGGGGTCCTTGGGCCGCCCCGCAGTGGGGAGAGGGGAGTGTGTTTTGTGTTGTTGTGAGGGTGGCCGGAGGCCTGCGCTGCTATTACCTCACTCCCAGGCCTGACAGGGATAGAACTTGGAGACGAGGTGCTCTGTGTGCTCACGTCTGGCCCAGAGTCTCTGTGGGGCTCGAGGCTCACTGGGAGTCAAGCTGTGTGTGAATCTCAGTTCTGCCCTCTTAGTGTCGTGAACCTTGTTTCCTTAGCTGCTCAGTGAGTGAGGCTAAGAGTTCTTGCCTTGCAGGGCTGTGAGGTATAGGGATGCCCACACGTGGAGGGCCTGACCCTCAGCCACAGGCTCCCGAGTCCACCCTGAGCAGCCCTTGGTAGATCCTGGGGTCAGCCCAGGGCTGGCTACGGAAGCCCCTGCTGGATCCCCAAGGCTTTGTGGTCTCTTTTCCTCTGCAAAGTGCTTTGAAATACTCCATTTTCCCCTTCTCTGCAAATCCTAAATAAATATTCATGCTAGAAGGGTGTGTGCTGGCCTGGCAGGCAGCTCTGATGGGTGAAGTGCCCTGGGGTCTCAGTAAGGGAACCCCACATCCCAGGCTAGGCCTCTGCTCTTTGTGTTGAGGCTCTGCCGTGTCAGGGGAGACTGGTGCGTGGTGCCTGCCTGGCTGCCTGACCTCAGAACCCGCTCAGGGCAGCAGGAGAAGGAGCCCTGCTGTTTGGGCCCTTGACTTGCCAGCTCACTGGTCAGCCCAGTGAGTGGCCCACTCTTCTCACCCTTGGAGGTGGTATTTACCCCTTTTACAGATGAGGGCAATGGAGGCCATACTTCATTTCTCAATTCAACAGGCAGTTATTAAGTACCCACTGTATATGCTGGCACTGGGAGAGGTGGCAGGGACCTAGGGTGATGGCCAATGCCGATGCAATCCGTACAGGGCATTGGATCTAAAGATGAATGCATCTTTAGGAGTGGGGCAGGTTAGGAGACACAGAAGCACAGAACAGGGACAGCAAACCTAACCCGCTGGTCAGAGCAGGCTGTCTGGAGGAAATGACCTTCCTGCTGAGACTTGAGGGTAGTGGGGTTTACCCTGAAGCTGACTGGGGGCAGGACCATGACAAAACTCATGAAAGGCAGGCTCACTCTGGATGTTTTTATCTACCTGGGGCTGGGGGCACAACACCCCAAATCCCCCCAACCCCTGCTGTCGTGAGGAGCCCAAAGAAGCACCACAAAGGGTCTCCACAGCCCCAAGATGCTGTGTTCCTTGCCTATGGGTGTCTCTGGGCTTTATTTTTTTAACCTGAAAACCAAGAGGTCTGATTAGTTCACACAGCAGGGCACATGTTTCAGATGAAACTTCACAAGGCCCCCTAGACAGAGGACGCTACTGCCAGTGCTCCCTGGTTGCTCATCTGCCCTTCTGGCCCTGCATATACTCCTGAGGCGCTCTGGGTTCCTGTGAGCTATAGGCGCCTCTTTATGAGACTGTCTAGCCCCAGGGTTCGAGGGTCCTGGACCCTGGAGGTGGCCCTTTGCCTTCCCTCTCCATCTCCACAGGTCTGATCCTTATTCCTTTCAAATTTTCTGTGGACCATTTGTGATTGAAGTCAGCAAGCAACTGTTGCATTCCTACTGGACATGTGCAGAGGGCCTAACATTTTTTGAGTGCCAGCTGTGTGCTAGGTCTGAGCTGGGCCTTGGGTATCAGGCCATTTCCTCATCACTAGTTTGTCAGCCCATTTTACAGATGCAGAATTCAAGCTAGGAGGGGTTCAGTGCCATGCCTAGATTTCAAACAGTGGTGGTAATTATATCAGCTCCTTGGGATTAAGCACCCAGGTGTGTGTCAGGCCCTCATTAACATCCTCCTGCATACTACCTCCTTTAGCTCTCAAAGCAAATCTGTAAGCAGGGACTGTTTTAGTCTCCAAGGATCAAAGAAGTCAAGACTTGGGGAGGTGAAAGGGTGCTGCTTGGTGCCTGGACTCCGTGTCTGGGGCTGCTTCCTCTCTCCCACCCTTGTGCTGGAGAATCTGAGGCAGCTACAGCTGTGCCTCCAGGAGAATGGGCTCCCCTTTGTGTTCTAACTGTGAAGACAGGGAAACTGAGGCCCAGAGAATCACTTCCCTGGAAATGTCTCTGCCCTCTGGGGCTCCTTCTGGTACTGACTCGTATCTCCCTAGAAAGCCTGTCTTTCTGGGGGCTGTCTGTCTGTCTGGCAGTGTTGATTAGGGCACATTGACCTCGACTGGCTGGGTGGGACCGTTCTGGTGAGTCCAGGCCACAGGGTGGGGTGAGCCCTTCCCATGGAGGCTGTATTTGGATTCTAGCTCACACTCAGCACCCTCCCCAACCTTGAGTCTTCACAGGTCCACCCTCCTCCCTTCTCCAAAGCTCCTCAACCTCTTTCACGTAGGTGTGACTGTCTGAGTGACAGGGCCTGGGTGTGATTCTTGCCCCAGGGGGCATGTGTGGTGCTGGGGGACCATGGTGGCCTTTCAGGCAGGGCAGAAGGTGGACTTCAGTGGATAGAGAGACTCCTACTTCGTGTGCCTACAGTGGGTCCTTGAGACCACAGAGGATGGGGGCTTGGAGGGAATGAGCCTTGGAGGGAAACTTGTCTGTGCATAGAGCCCAGATCTCTGCTGCATAGACAAACACAAAGTGAAGGACGAGTCTTGACAAATGTTTGCCAAGTCCCTGGCTGACTTGGGAGTCAGGAGTGAGCTTGTTTAGCAGAACAAAGGGGAGAGCAGCCTCCAAGGGGCAATGAAGAGTGAGGAAAAGGGAGTGGCCTGGGCCTGAAGGGTTCCACGGGACTTTGTCCCCAGGCTGTGTCCTCTCCCAAAACGCACCACCATCTTCTCTCGTGTGTTTTGGACCAGCTGGCCAGATCCTGGGCCATGTTGGTAGCAATATTCCTGCTTTTTGAGCTGTGTCTCCCTGGGAACCCTGGGTTGCAGAGTCATCTGAGGGTAGCTGGGCAGGCTGGGAGGTCAGTGTGACCTGGACATCCCAAGGTCCCTCTTCCTGTAGGAACCAGGAAATTGGACTAAAGTCAACAGTGGCAAAGCTTCTGAGGAGGCAGAGGTGGTCTGGCACTGGGGCCTGGCGGCTGTGACACCTGGATATACCCAGGCTGAGGGGACCCCACCCTCCCCTGCCTCCCTGAACTGGAGGGCTCAAGTTGGTCTCTTTCTCTCTGCCCAAAGTTCAGACAAATATGGCCACCTATTTCTTCAAAGGAGGAGGGCAGAACAAGAGAGATAGAGGATGGCAAAGCCTGATGTTTCCCTACTTGGGCCTCAGTTCTTCACCTGTGATACAGGTTCTTTACTCTCGACCAGCCAACTCCAGCCTCCACCCCACCACCCCAACACGCCACCACAACCGCATCCCCAACTGTGGGCTTCAGAGAAGGCTTCCTGGAGGAAGTGCCTTTTGCACTGGGGCTCGAGACCCTGGGAAGGATTCCTTCAGAGAGTTGGGGCGGGTGTTTAGGAGAAGGCACAGCAGAGGCAAACACATGGAGCTGGGGGGTGTGGGCCGTGTTCAGGGACATGGAAGATCAGTTTAGTTATGTGCCAGAACCCCAAGTGCTTATGGGAATGGGACGGGAGCTAGGCAGGAAAGGCCAGCGGGCTCTGAGTGCAAGGACAAGAGGTCCCCCAGGCAGTGGGGAGCCGCTCAGGATAACTGAGCTGGGAAGTGGCCTGAGCAGGGCTGTGCTCTAGGAAGGTGGGGACAGGGCAAGGGGCAGCTGAGCAGGTCTGGGTGAGAGGCCAGTGGAGGACTGCAGGGAGTCTTGGCTTCTCCTCTAAGCCAGGCAGGGGGTGGGGAGGGCTGGGTCCTGCCTTTATTCCAATGATCTGGCCCACTTAGCAGGGTTGGGCTCCATTTTTATTTTTTTTGAGTCAGCGTCTGACTCCGTCCCCCAGGCTGGAGTGCAGTGGCATGGTTACAGCTCACTGCAGCCTTGACTGCCTGGGCTCAGGTGATCCTTCTACCCCAGCCCCCCGAGTAGCTAGAACTACAAGCCTGTACCATTCCACATCTGGCTATTAAAAAAATTATTTTTTGCAGAGATAAGTTCTCCCTATGTTGCCCAGGCTGATCTCAAACTTCTGGGCTCAAGCAGTCTTCCCGCCTCAGTCTCCCAAAGTGCTGACATAATGGGTGCAAGTCACTGTGCCTGGCTTGGGTTACCTTTTTTCTGAATGGAGGCAGCCCAGACCCCAGACTCTGGACACTTAGGACCATACTAGGGAGACAGCCTGAGCTCTCAGTACCCCACTCTGTCTCTTCATGGTTTTCCATTGATTCTCCATCTCCTGTGCCCAGTATTCTTCAATACTGAGTGCTCTTGGGAAGAGGAGGGGTGGCCAGAAGGCTTGGTAGAGGAAGTCTGGGTGCTCCCCTCTCCTGGGCACTGTCACAGGCCCACCCAGAATTACTGTGGAACTGTCACCAGGTATCCCAGCTGCTCTGATTGTGCACCTCATGTTGGAGAGTGGGCTGGGGACTCAGTGCCTAAGACAGAAAAGACTCACCCAGGGTCACATTTGGCAACCTTGTGGGGGCCCCACCTGGCCAGCAGTCCATCTGGGCTTCTAATGTGGCAACGGAGAACCCCCTCCAGCCACCCACACCCCAGCCTGCAAGCTCAAGTGAGTGTGGGAAATGCTTCCCTGGGAGGCTAGTGACAGGCCCTCAGTCCTGGAGGATAGAGGAATACAGGCCTTGACCTTTGTGGAGTGTCCTGCTGGGCTTTGGGTCCACACGTCTGGGCTTCCTGCTTCCTGCTCACACTTCTGTTTCGCCCTCTGGTGGGCCTGAGAGTGGCAGGAGATGGAAAGAGAGAAGCAAAGCCCATTACCTGCCCACCTTTGTTCAGGTGATGGCCATGGCGGCCATGTGACCAGTGTCTGATGCTACCTGTCTTGAGTTCAGTCTCCACTCCCCATCTTGACCTGATCTTTCTTAAAAGTTTTATAGTATGTACTTAAAAAGGGAGGGGGGGCACCTTAAAGCCTTTGGGGAGGAAGTGGGTATAAATATGTAAACACAGGTAAGTCATAAACATGAGCCACTTAAATAATGACATTTTGATGAAATGTGAGTAGTTTTAAAATGGGGCAGATGCTTGTCTTCTTGACGTGCACAAGTTGTTATAGCAACTTTATTCGTGATGGTCAAAAGCTGGAAACAAACAAAACGTTCTACCACAGGTGGGTGAGTAAAACAAACTGGCACATGCACACCACGGAACACTTCTCAGGAATAAAAAGGAATAAACTCTGGGTTCCTTTTGGCGGAATCTCAAGGGCATTATGTTGAGTGGAAAAAGTCAATCTCAAAAGGCCACATACTGCATGATTCTATTTATGTGACATCCTCAAAGCGACAAAAATTTAAATGTGGAAAATCAATGGGTGTTGCCAGGAGCCAGGGATGGTAAGGAGAGAGGGTGAGGGTGCCTGTCAGCAGGGGCAAGAGAGCCATCTTGGTATTAGCTTGGCATAACTCAGGGTCTGGATGTCGGTGGGGATCTCATGAACTCACATGTATGATGAAATGACACAATTGTACACACACCTTATGCCAATGCCAATTTCCTGTTTTTATTTTATGCTAATAATATAAGATGTAACCACTGTCTGTACTATCTTGGCAACTTCCTGTGAATTCATACTATTTAAAAGTGAAACCTTTAAAAAAAAACTAAAATGGGGCTGGGTGAAGCGGCTCATGCCTGTAATCTTAGCACTCCGGGAGGCTGAGACGGAAGGATTGCGCGAGCCCAGGCGTTTGAGACCAGCATGGACAGCAAAGTGAGACCTGTCTTTACAAAAATTCAAAAAATTAGCTGGACATGGCTGCCCATGTCTTTAGTCCCAGCTCCTCAGGAGCGTGAGGCAGGAGAACCACCTGCGCTTAGGCGCTCCAGGCTGCGGTGAGTCATGCTTGGGCCACTGCACTCCAGCCTGGGCAACAGAGTGAGACCCCTGACTTAAACAAAGCAAAGCAAAGCAAAACAAAACAAAAACCTAAAATGAACAGAGGGTAGAGAACACGGCCCCCCAGCACAACAGAAGCCGCGGGACAAAGAGCTAGCAGGGTGCCCTGAGTCGTAGCTGCTGGGACCCCCAGAACGACTGCTGGATCAGAGCGCATCCGACGGAAGCGCGGGGGAGCCCCGCTGAACTGCGCTCCGGAGAGGAGGTTGGATTTGCCGGCGAGGAGTCTGACCGGCGGGCTGACGGAGGGGCGGACAGAAGGGCAGAGCTGGAGGCGCGGCACCCAGCAGCAGGCACCGCGTCCAGACTTGTCTCAGAGCCCGCTGGGTGACCCGGAGATCTCGGAGCCGCCAGGGCGGCGCTCTGGGCGTCTGGAAGGCCGGCGCCGGGCAAGCGCAGTGGTGCTGCAGTGATGCAGCCACCTGGGGCAGCGGGATTTACTCCAGGGCAGGCTATCGGGAGTCACACGGCGGATACTTCAGGCAGTCCCGAGGGAATAGTTCCCAGGCCCTCACTCCGGCCTCCTCACTGACCTCCGGGAACTCTCCCTTTCTCCAAAGCCATCTGCGCTGATGTCCTGCCTGGTCCCACACGGGTACCAGTCCTAGACCCCAGTTTGGCACCTTCGGGGCGAGTCGGGGTTTGGCAGTCTGCATTCCAGGCTCTGACTAATTGGGGGCCTATCCACCCTCTGCTCGCCCTCTGCGGCATTTCCCAGCAGGATGGGCCTCCCTCCTTCATGCTCACCAAGGGCCTAGTACCCACTTAACTGTCTCTGCAGGGAATGGCTTCCCTTTTCTCCTCTTCCTTCTCTTTCTTTTGGCAAACTCCTATTCCCTCTTTCAGGCCTAGTCCAGAGGCTGGTCTTCTGGGAAGACTTCTCCAGCCTTCCTTCCCTGACGGTGATTGTATCTACTCTCCTCCTTCCTTGGCACAATCCTGGAGTTTTGCACATAGCAGGCTTTGCATTTGTAGGTTTGTTTTTGGTCACAGACTGTGGGCTTTTGGGGACTCAGGACTACTTTTCTCCACCTCTGAAGCTTTTCCCTTGCCCCCCAAGCACAGTGACCCATGTTAGGAGCCCAGTATGGTTTGCTGCACATGTAGGGCAGAGGCTAGGGCACCGCCTTTCAGGTATGAAGGCTTCAGGCTCTCAGGGTGCAGCCAGTCTGTGAAAATGGGTGGTGAATTCTGGTGTCCTGGCTGCTTTTGTCTATCACCCAACATAAAGGTCTTTCCTACAAAGGCAGGAACAACAAACGCCGGGCACTGTTAGGGGAAGGAGGGAGAGAGGGAAGGGGGTTAAGGGGCACACAACTGACCATTGGGCACCATGTCCACTACCAGGGGGAGAGATGGCTCGCGAGAAGTCCAAACCTTACCCGCGTGCAACTTATGTAGCAAATCCCCACAACTCTAAAATAAATAAAGAGAAAAAAGGCACACACAAAAAGCCTGTTTCTGTTTGCTGAGCGCCTTCTCTGTGTCTCATACTACAAGGTTAGGGACTGTTTGCATAGGGTCATTTTATAGATGGGAAAATCAAGGCCCAGAGGGAACTGCTTCTTAAACCAGCAAGGGGAGGAGCTGGGATTCAGACCGAGGCTGCTTGATGAAAGAACCTTCCCCACACTGTGTTTTAAACCACTACACTATTCTGGCAGGTTTAGAGCAGTAGGGATGGCAGAGCCCCAGCCCCAACCTGAGTGGGACCCCAAGCCCAGCAAAGAACTCCCAGCTTGCGCTGGGACAGGGAGAACTGAGACAACCTGGCTGACTTCAGTGGGTTTGGAGGCAAGGACTGCAGAGCGCCCTGATGGCGGCTCTAACTGACCCCAGAAAAGCCTCGGTCCCAGCCCCAGGCCTGTGCTTGTTTTCATGTGGCTTCTACCTCCTCAGGGGTCCCAGGAGGGCTTGGATCTGCACATTTATGGCCATGCTCAGGAATTTCTTGTCCATCCTAGATATAGGAGTCTGGCCTCCTGGACTGGGTGGAAAACTGGGGTTATCTTGATCTCTAGATGAGGCGGTGTCTGCTGTTGAGTTGCCAGGGAAGCCTCTTTGCCTTGGATCTTGCTCACTCTCTCCTTCCGGCCCCTGATAGAGTCCCAAACACAGGGCCGTAAAGGTGGCCATAAAACGCAGAAGGGGCGCGGGTGCAACTGGCTTATCAAAGCGCATCGCAGACACCCGCCAGGGCTCCCTACTTCAAGTTTATTCTCCTCCTCTGCTTTCTCTCAGAAGGTGTCTCGTAAACAGCTAAGAGGGTCATTTATAAATGTCTTCTGCCTTTCCTTCTCGGCACAGGCGCTGCCGCCTTGTTCTCGCCCTTTCCTCCAGGTAGGGAGATGGTGAAGAGACGGTCCAGGCCCTGACAGGGTGACCTTTTTTCCCCTTCTCCCAAGTGCCAGCACAGATGAGACATGGAAGCTGGAGGAATCCCATATTCCAGATAGGGGTGAGTGATGGTGACATCTTTGTCCCTGGCCCTGCCAACATCCTTCCATCATATTGAGGGGAGGAGAGGGTGGGCTGGCCTCTGAGGAGGGGCACCTTGCTGTGGGCTGGCCCCTGCAGTCAACCCACATCCCAGAATCTATCCTATGGCATCAGAGCTGAATGACCTGGAGAGGGCCTTGTGCAAGTCTATTCCAGTAGGCCGAGGGTGGCGGAGGATGCTTTCCTGAGGCCTCGCAGCAAATTAGAAGTGGAATCCGAAGAAGTACTTGGATCTTGTTGCCTCCTCATTGGGTGGAAAATGCACAGCTTTCTAACTACAACAGTAATAATCCATTCTGCTTGTGAAGCATGTTTCAGGAGGCAAAATTTTCTGAGGGTTCCTGTTTTATCTGATCCTTACAGTGACACTTGGAGTAAAATGTATTATCCCCCCTCCCCTTTTTTGGAAAGCAGGATTTATTGAGAGAAGAGAAAAGCTCCCACAGTGGAAGGGGACCCAAATGCCTGTGTTAGTCCCATTTAACAGATATGGGGAATGGATGCTCATAGGTGCTGGTGCCTTGGGTTGTAGAGCTGGCCTGGGGTCTCTGTTGATAGCTGTGTTCTCTCTTTGCCCCTCCCCTTCTTGACAGAGTTGTTCTTGTTGAGTTTCTTCTCATTCATTTTCAAGAGAGACTCATGAGACATAATCTAAACAGTCCTCAACTCCCTAGTCCTCCCGCCCTGACCTCCCAACCTGCCAAGCCTATGGCTTCATAGTCGTGAGATGAAGCAGAGTGAGGTACCTCTCCGGTCTCTGTCCCACTTCTTGGGGAGTGTTTGGGTCTTTGTCCCACTCCTAGAGGGGTGTTTTGGTCTTTCTCCCACTTCCAGGTGGGAGGCTTGTGGCTGGATTAGGCAAAGCTCCCCAAATGGTGAGAGGCATTGGGGACTCAAGGTCCTGGCTGAGAGGACCCCAGATTTCTTTCTTTTTTCTTTTCTTTTTTTTTGAGTTGGAGTCTCACTCTGTTGCCCAGACTGGAG
>NW_007074497.1:25167-44832 GCF_000164805.1 Carlito syrichta
GGGCTCCGGCGATCCTTCCGCCTCAGCCTTCCAAGTAGCCGGAACTACAGGCACGCACTACCATGCTCGGCTAATTTTTTGATTTATTGTAGAGAGGTCTCACCGAGTTGCCCAGGTGGGTCTCGAACCTGCGGGCTCAGGCAATCCACTCACCTCAGCCTCCCTAAGGCGCAGGATTATAGGCTGAGCCACCGAGCCCGGCTAGGACCCCAGATTTCAAAGATGGGTGGGTTGGAGTGGTCGGAGTGGGTGTGGGAGGGACCCTGGCCGTGGGAGCACAAGCCTTGCCTGAGTTCTGGGTCTCCCTGGCAGCACACAGGGCTTGGCACACAGTGGGCTCTCAGGAAATGCAAATTGCACAATTTGGCCCAGCCCTGGTGGCCACAGTAACTGCACCTGTCTTGACTACAGAGCAGCTTCCTCTGTGTTGTGTTGCCTCTTGTTAAAAGGTATCCATGTATTGTATTATATGTTTAGAGCCTCTGCCAGGTCGTCAGGTGAGAGTGTGTCCACCTTGGCTGCTCCTCAGCCCTGCAGGATGTGTAGGTATTTGCTCTGGACTCATCCATCTCTCGCAAGAGGAGGGATGTCACTCTACATTTCTGTACTTCCTGGGTTATCACTTTCCAGAGTTGATTTTTTCATGTAGCGTGATTTCATTTGTGGACAGGCCTCCAGAAACAAGTTCTCTGTGTTTTAGGCAAATGGGTACCTCCTTCATTCAGGAGAAAACAGAGGTTTAACATGGTCCGGTGACTTAGAGCTGGCGGCAGAGCCAAGGTTATTATCCTGGCCTCAGTGTCTCTTTTCCCCCTTGTTTCTTTTTTTCCCCCCGTATAATTTGCTGAGTAGTCAGGGGACGTGCAGGTTGCTCTGGTGTAGACCCTTGTGGGGCCAGGTGGGGGGAAGCCCTCGTGTCTGCCTGGTGCCTGTAATATATTTGAATTATCTCCACAGATGAGCACTGATTTAGCAAACAGTCTAGAGTAAACCTCAGCTTGAAGACAAATACAATTGACACTGGGCTTGAATGGTTCAAAGGTTATTGGCACAAAGCTGTCGGCTTTGTTTAGCCAAGGAGCTATATTTATGGCGGATGATACACAGTGCCATCCATAACTTGCTGGCAGGAGAGGCTGACGTCGGACCAGAGACAGCCTATTTACACTGCGCCTGGAGTTTAGTTTCTCTGCTGGGAAATGCAAAGGCAATTCAATTCTTGGCCAAGTTGCTTTATGGGTTGCTGGCTTAGGTCTGGTGTCATAACTTGGGTCATCAGTTAACCTTGCTGGGGATGGATGGAACCCCTCGGGGGGTCACTTCCTGGGTGTGTGTGCAGCAGGGTATTCTGGAGGAGAGAGTGAGAGGTAGGAGAGATCTTCAGGACTGTTAGAAGGATCTGATCAATGGATTTCACTTTGACCCCTAATCTAAGGCCCACATACACTGGGATAGCAGCACCTTTGAGTCCCTGGGGTCTGGGACTTGCTTACTACCTGTGTCTCCTGGATGCTGTGGTGAAGGGAACCATGGGTCAGCCTTGCACTGAGGAGGTATGTATGGCTGCATTGCTAGACAGCCAGGTTTTATAGACACTGAATTCCCTGGGAGAGAAATGATCCCAGGAACAAGCAAACTGTGGCTGATTGGAGCTATGGCCTACAGGCCTAGCAGAGGTCTGTGGGATGGCTACCGAAGGTTGGCCTGTGGTTTGCTTTATGGAGAGGAGGAGGTGGTCAGGCTTACAATGTGCTTCTCTTGTGATATTCATTCTACCCCCTGGAATTCATCTGCAGAGATCATCATAGATTGGGACAAAGACTCATGCACCTAGATGTTCAATGCAGTGTTATTTATAAAAGAGGAAGCAACTGTTCCACAATGGGAGATTTTTATGATATCATGACATATTAATAGACTGAAATATGTACACTAATTCTGTTGCTGTGTAGAAGAATATTTAGTGATTTTTTAAAATGATGCTAGGTAGGGGAATTTTTTTACAAATTGCCTGTTATGTGTGTTTTCTGTTGTGTAAAACAATCTACAATGAAGGGAAACATAGCAGAATGTAAGTAGGGGTTAGCTCGGGTGGTGGGACTCTGATGTTTTAATTCTCTTAACTCTTTTTTTTTTTGGTTTGTTTTTTGAGTTGGAGTCTCACTCTGTCGCCCAGACTGGAGTGCAGTGGTACACTCCTGGCCACTGCAGCCTCGATCTGCTGGGCTCTAGCAATCCTTCTGCCTCAGCCTTCCAAGGAACCGGAACTACAGGCATGTGCTACCGCGCCCGGCTAATTTTTGATTTATTGTAGAGACGAGGTCTCGCCAAGTTGCCTGGGCAGGTCTCGAACCCGTGGGCTCAGGCAGTTTACTCGCCTTGGCCTCCCAAAGTGCTGGGATTACAGGCTGAGCCACTAAGCCCGACCTCTCTTAACTCTTTATGGAATATATTATATATTTCTTAGTAGAGGCATGTACTACTTTTCATCCTCAGAAACAATTAAATATATAAACAAAAAACCAAGTTCACATCTTTTTGGTGGTCCCTGTTTTTCTCCAGGCCTCAGTTTCCTTGGGTCTAAGGGGGGACGCTGGACTGCTCTTGTTCTGCCCTGGCTTGCGTCCTGGGCTGGGAGGACGGAGAAGACGAGGCTACTGTGCCCTCCTCCCTGGTCTCTTGTCTTCAGCCTTGTGTCACCTGCTTTGCAAGTCAAGTCATCTTTCTAAGCCCAGCTCTTACTTGTCACTCCCCCTCTGACTTGGCTCTGAATAAAGCCAAGACCCGCCGGGCTCAGTGGCTCAGCCTGTAATCCCGCACCTTGGGAGGCTGCGGTGAGTGGATTGCCTGAGCCTGTGGGTTCGAGACCCGCCTGGGCAACTTGGTGAGACCTCATCTCTACAATAAATCAAAAAATTGGCTGGGCATGGTAGTGCGCGCCTGTAGTTCCAGCTACTTGGAAGGCTGAGGTGGAAGGGTTGCCGGAGTCCAGCAGGTCAAGGCTGCAGTAGCCAGGAGTGGCCACTGCCCTCAAGTCTGGGCGACAGAGTGAGACTCCAACTCAAAAAAAAAAAAAAAGCCAAGACCCTTGAGTATGGCATTCAAGACCTTTGCCCAACATGTCCTCAACCTATTTTCTCCAAGGCAGTGTTGGCAACCTGCCCATGATCACCATGTCCCGGGTCTAACGGGTCACCTAATTTTAGCGTCTGCTAGGGCAGCTGCCAAAATGTGGCCACACCTGCCCGGCAGACGGGTCAGGGTGATGTTGGCAGTGTTGGTAGCCTCTCTGCCAGGCTGGTGAGGTCAGAGCACAGCTTGGGACCCAGCTGGGTAAATTGGAGAGCCATGGAGGGATTCTCAAGTGTCCATGACACAGAACATCACAACTTGCATTTGGAAAGAAATCCAGTAGCCGGGGTCCCTGGACTGAGCAGAGGGGAAGGGGGAGCGATGGAGAGCGATGGAGAAGGGGCTTCTGCCTGTAAGTGCCCAAGCGTCAGTTTGCTGGGATTCCAGAAGCTGGTCTGCCATCAGGGGTTTCCAAATTATGGCTTGAACTTGTCTCAGCCTCATTCCATCTGTCAACTGGGGACTTGCATGGAGACATGGACATCTTCCCAAAAGACTTCCTCGGCTGAGGGCTTCCTCGGCTAGCGGGTGGCTGTAGTCACTCTGTCTTCACCAGAATAGCTGGGAGTTTAGGGTCTCCAGGGGTATGAAGTTGGGGACATCTCTACCACGAAGACAATTCAAGGGCAAATGGAGAACAGGGCTCAGTGGTGAGGGAAGACAGGGCTGCTGTGGCCTCCTCCCTGGTCTCTTGTCTTCAGCCTTGTGTCACTTTCTTTGCAAGTCAAGTCATCTTTCTAAGGCCAGCACTTACTTGTCACTTCCCCTCTGACTTGGCTCTGAATAAAGCCAAGACCCCTGAGTATGGCATTCAAGACCTTTGCCCAACATGTCCTCAACCTCGCTTTGATGCTTTCATAGTCTCTACTCTAGCTAACCACGTACCGTCCCTTGGCTGTCCTTGAACACACATGAATTCTCATTTCCTGAAAATGCTCTTCTTCTACTCTGCCTCATTTAGTCACCAGCTATTTATGAAACACCTGCTAGGGACTGGGCCAGACTCACCTGGTAAATGCCTATTCAGCCCTCAAAGTCCATGTGTCTTTGGGTCTGACATGCCTTCACCAGTATGACCTCCCAGGTCACTTCATCTCTACTGAGGATAGTGTCTTATGTCTTATATTCTTGGAGTGTTGTGTTTGCTTTTCCCACTGGGCCTTGGTAACTTTCCTCTGTGTTCCTGGCACGAGGTATAATTATCTGTAAATAGCTGTTGGGTGTCGTCACACAGAGAAGAGCCATTAGTGAATGCCCACAAAGCCAGTGACAGGCTCTATTCCCTGGAGTGTAAGGACAGGGGATAATGATAGCAGATAGTGTCAGTTTACACTTACTAAGCACGGACCACGTGCCAGACACTGTACCGAGGGCTTCCATGTATGAACCTGTCTAATCCTCCTCAACCCAAGAGACAAGTGTAGTTACCTCTCATCTTACAGATGAGGAAACTGAGGCACAGGAGAGTTAAATCACTTGTTCAGAATCATGCAGCTAGTTAGCACACATGCTGGGATTTGAACCTATGCAGATGAGTTCTCGAGCTTGTATTTAATTCTTCTTTCCTACTAGGCACAATGGTGAAGTTTGGTCCCTGGGAAGTGAGGGGCAGCTTCATAACCAGTGGGTCCTGTGCTGATGGCTGTCGGAAACCTTGCACAGATGCATGGCTGGAGGGAGTGGCAGGGGGATGCCCTCAGAAGGGCTTGTTTTTACATCTCTGTTCCTCACTCCCACTGCTCGCCACGCAGGGGCTGGGAGTCCCTTCTCCTTCAGCAAGATGCATTCCTTTTCATACAATTATGAAGCGCCAATTGCCTGCCTGTCCCGTGCTAAGCACTGGAGGCATAGTAGTCCCTGCTCCAGTTTTCAAATCTGGTCCCACATTGTAAGCCTGGCACAGATTCCAGGTGGTGCCTACCCTGCTTGCATTTATCTCAAGCCCTGGGGGTGGCCTGGGGTATTTCTGAGGACCCCGTGCCTTCCCCACCTTCCTTCTGTCCAGGTCTCTGCTGACCAGGAGGTGGGACTTTTGGCTTTGTGACACACTCAACATCACATCCAGGGTTGAAATATTTTAATGCTATGGTGGAGGTCAGAGCTGAGGACAGTGATTCTTTAATGAGCTCACCAAGTCCTGGGGGCTTTTCGGGGAGGGGAAGGACCTGCCTGGTTCTTGAGATCCATCATGGAGCTTGTCTGTGCTCTATTATCAGTATCTTCTCCCTCACTAGGGTCAGAGTGGAGATGCCTTAGATGAAGGGGATGGGGTGACTATGGGCTAGGTATCTGCTTGCTGGGGCTACCATAGCAAAGTTCTACCAACTGGGTGCTTAAAACCACAGAAGCGCATTTTTTCTCAGTTCTGGAGGCAAGAAGTCCAACCTCAGGGCTGGCTCCTTTCTGGATGCTCTGCGAGAGGATTGTTCTATCCCTCTCTCCTAGGGATGACTGGCAGCCCCCAGCTTTCCTTGGCTTGTGGACACATCATACCAGTCTGTGCCACCGCCTTCACGCAGCGTTCTTCTTTTGGCTGTGTCCAAATTTCCTTTTTCTCACAGGGACACCAGTCATGTTGGATTAAGGGCTTACCTTACTCCGGGATGACCTCATCTTAACTAACTGTATCTGCAGTGACCCTATTTTCAAATAAGATCACGTTCTCAAGTCCTAGGGAGTTAGGACTTCAACATATCTTTTTTTTTTTGAGTTGGGAGTCTCACTCTGTCATTCAGGCTGGAGTGCAGTGGCATGATCACTGTAGCTCATCACAACCTCAAGTCCCTAGGCTCAAGTGATCCTCCCATCTCAGCCTCCTGAGTAGCTAGGACTACAGGGTTGTGCTACCACAACTGGCTAATTTTTTGATTTTTTTTTTTTTTATAGAGAAAGAGTCTTGCTATGTTGCCCAGGCTGGTCTCAAACTCCTGAACTCAAGCAATCCTCTTACCTTGGCCTCCCAAAGTGCTGGGATTGCAGGCATGAGCCACCACACCGGCCTCAACATGTCTTTTTTGGAGGACACACTTCAACCTGTGACAGACTCCCGAGGGGAAAATCTTGGGAGCTGCTTTGTGGAAAGGGCTGGACTTGTGGCACTGTTGCCCCCTTTCTCTTGAGGGGAGCCTACGGAAGTGGGTGTGGCTCCTGAGCCCACCCAAGCTGCAGCTGAAGGGTTTCCCCTGGCGGGCGTGGCCTCACAGCTCAGGCAAGGCCTTGGGAGAGACACAGATGATCAAAGATGGCTTAGTGGGCTGTGGGAGTGGCTGAGTCTCAGGCAGCCTCTTTGCCTCTCTTCTTAGAAATGCAAATGGCATCTGTGGAGGAATCCTTTTAAGGGATGAAAGCAGTTTTTAAAAAGACATTAATCTCCTCACTCACTTCCTTCTGATGGCTGGAGATGAGTGACAAGCCTCCTAATTGAAGATGGTGGGGCTGATACTGCGGCAGTTGCCTCGGGAGGGATGTCTTCGGCTGTGAATCACTGCGCTACACAAACCGAAATGTCTCTCTGATGCTATCTCTGGGTCCTCCGAATCTCTTGCTGGCGGACAAGGATGCACACGTGTGAAGGCTTGAGTGGAGCTGGTTGTTGGGACGCTGGAGGCGGCTTCCTGGCCCAGGGAAGTTTTCTGGGGAGCAGCCGCTGCAGCAGGCCACAGAATCGAGTGCCTTCTGTGCACACGCACCCTGCTAGAGATGGAGGTGAGAGTGCCTGGTGCACGTAGGCACATAGGTGCTTGAAAAATGTCTGTTGAACGGGGGCATGAAAGGCTCAGGGAAGGTGCCTCGAGGCGTATACCAAGTCATTCAAGCCCCGGCCCCTGGGGCCCTTCTTATCCTCTTGTACAGCAGCATCCCAGCACACTCAGCGGGACAAGAGTCCATGGGGCTCCTTTGCCCAGGATGCTACTGGTAAGTGTGGGTTCTTGGGGAACACTCAACTTTCTGTTGCAAGCACCCATGTCCACGCTTGTGCAGGTACATTTAGTTCCCCTAGCCCCGGCTGAACCCGCAGGCTGTGTGAGAATGTAGGCATCAGGCAGAATGCCAAGGAGGGGCTCACAGACCCCCTGGGATCCCCGGATGGGCCCATCATTGGCCCTGATGGCCAAGGCCTGGGTGTTGCTAGCACCTCGGACAGGTCCAGCCCTGCAACAGGCAGGATCTGAGAGTGGAGCCCAGTGAAAATCCATTCCCTTCCATCCTCCCCCAGAACTTCCAGTGTGGATGTTGAGGGACCCCAGAAAGTCTATCTCTTAGATGAGATGTGTCCTATAGGTAGTGTGCTGAGAGGCTGGGGAGGTGATTTGAGGCTGCACTGTGTGTGTGTGTGTGTGTGTGTGTGTGTGTGTGTGTGTGTGTGTGTGTGTACAGGTAAGAAATACTCGCTCATTCATTTACTGGTTCATCCAGTCACTCATTCAAAGGTACCGGTTGCCATGTTTGATTTTGGGCTTCCAAGGTGGGAATAAAATACACACAGTCCCACCTTCAGGGAGCTCACAGCCTGTGGAGGAAGACAGATGTGGACCCAGCAATCACACCAATAGACACGAAAGTACTGATGCTTTGGGGGAAGGGAGCTGCCAGGGGAGAGGGCTGTCTGCTGAGTTTTGCTACTGGTTTGTGACTTCTTTCAACATGGCGGGGAATTCACATGTTTCACTCATCTGGAGATCCCTTTGTTTATTTATTCATTTTTGAGTCAGGGTCTCACTCTGTTGCCCAAGCTGGAGTGCGGTGGCACAATCACAGCTCATGGCAGCTTCAACCTCCTGGGCTCAGGCGATCCTTCTGCCTTAGACCTTGAGTCACTGGGACCATGGGTGCACAGCACCAAGCCAAGCTAATTTTGAGACTCCTTTGTGTTTGATGAACTCTTGTCTGAATACAGCAGAACAGCTGGGTGTTCCAGACCCCCATTCACTTGCCCTTCAAATTTGTCTCTCTAAATCTCCAGTGGCTACAGGACTTTGGGAACACAGTTTGGACATCACCGTTCCAGGCGTCGGGAATCTAGCAAAAACCTTGCAGCAGGACAGTTTGACTTGACATTGCTGTTGCAGGATGGCTCAGTGGCAGGATGGCTGAGATGGACTGCAACAGCCAAGAGAGGCTGGGGCATCAGAATCCTTGCAGATGGATGGGCGGTTGTGGGGTCAGCCTGGGGCCACATAGAAGGAGGCTGAGTGACTGATGGGAGGAGGCTCTGGTATGGAGAATGGGCCCGTCCAGGGGCTCCCGGGGCAGGGCTGGGAGTCGTGGTTTCCTGCGGGCTTCAGCTGGTCTCATACTGGCTCATACTCAGAAAGCTCCCTAAGAAGCCTTGAACAATTATCATAATATCAAAAAGGGATTGGCAGTAGTGGGAAACTACAAGGGGAGGGGGGCACACCTCATCAACAAGGGTACCTGCATAATAAACATTTGTATACCTAACCCTGAATCATACCCCACATCTTTAAAATTAAAAAGTTAAAAAAAAAGGCATCTGAGCCAGATGTGGTGGGTCACGCCTGCAATCCCAGCACTTTAGGAGACTGAGGTAGGTAGATTGCTTGAGCCCAGGAGTTTGATACTAGCCTGAGCAGCATAGCAAAACCTTGTTTCTACTAGATAGATAGATAGATTGATAGGTAGATAATTGGCTGGACATGGTAGTGCTTGCCTGTAGTCCAAGCCACTTTGGATGCTGAAGTGGAAGAATTTCCTGACCCCAGGAGGTCGAGGCTGCTATGAGTAGAGATGGTCATGATCATGCACTGCACTTCAGTCTGGGCAACAGAGTGAGATCCAGACTCAAAAAGAAAAAAGAAAAATGAGCCTGTTTTTAATCACAAAAACAATGTAAACTCATTTTTAAATATCCAAAGACTGATAATATCTACTGTAGAAAATGAGCCTGTCTTGTAATACTAATCCTAAGTCATTTAAAAATATTTTGGAGTTTATATTTTCCTACTCTTCTATTTTAAAAGAAAATTGACAAAAATGTTGAGCATTCTACTAAAAATGGGCCTATACTGTGAAAACAACAACAACAACAACAAAAAAACCAGTCTCTGAGGGCAGGCCCTTCAGCCAGGAAGTCTGGGGATGTGGAGGGCAGTGTGGCGAGGTCTCTGGGGGAGGATTCGTTTCTTATTTTGCTGCTGGAACACATTACCACACACGTAGGGGCTTTATATCAGCATTCATTTATTATCTCACAATTCTGCAAGTCAAAAGCTGGACATGGTCTCACTGGGTTAAGATCGAGTTCTCAGCGAGACTGTTTCTTCTGGAGGCTCTGGGGAGAGTCGATTTGCTTGAGTTTTCCGGCCTCTAGAGACTGTTTGCATTCCCTGGCTCCATCCTCAGAGCCTGCAGCCTTCTGTAACCCTCCTGTCATTGTCGCATCTTCCCTGACCACAGTTGGGAAACATTCTCCATTTTGGGGACTCTCGTGATTACATTGGACACACCCAGGCAATCCAGGATAACCTCCCCTTTTTGAGACCCTTGAACTTAATCACACTTGCAAAGGCCCCTGCTGCCATGTAAGTTACATAATCACATGTTCTGAGGATTAGGTCATGGCATCTTTGCTTGGGGTCAGTGGGAATCATCCTGCCCTGGAACCTTAGCAGCCAGGGACAAGGTAGCATGTGGCTTCTAACACAGGAGGCTCCTATGAGATTGAACCCATGGAGACTCCCCCTAACTAGAACTGGGTGTGGAGGAATTCCTCAGATGCCACTTCTGTGGGGACATCTGGACCGTGAGGCCTGCCCCTCCTTGACCTGCTCCATCCTCAGCAGTGTGCCTGAGCCTGGGACTGGACATGTGGTGAGGGAGGGAGCTGAGCTCATGGGGGTGGGGGGGCGCACAGAGCATCCCCAGCAGGGGTAGAGGCTTCTGAGCTCCCAGATAGGGGACCCATTTCTGAGTGAGGAGGTGGGGGGTTAGCGACTGGGCAGCACAGATACCCTGAGAGTCGTCTTCTCCTTGTCTTGCCCCTAGATGTTGGCAGGCTCCACTGACCTGGGTATGCTTCTCTCCAGGAAGGACCTGCAGGAGTGAGTGCTGACCTTCTTGAGGAGTCCTCATTTGGGGAGTGGGGGTGTTGACCCATGACATTGCTGTGGGGTTGTGGAGGCTCTCAGAGAGCCCCCTGGAGCCAGCAGCCTCCCCAGCAGAGCCGAGTCCAGCTCCTTTGGAGCCTGAGGGGAAGGGAAAATGAGCGATCCTGACCCTGTCTTTATTTCCCATTTTGGTATTATATGCACCACAGGTTTTTGCATTAATTCTGATTTTAAGAAATACTATATGGAAATGTTGTTTATCTTGATTCCTGAGTGTTTTTGGCTCCCCTTAACTTTTGAGGCTTCCTTGCTCACCCAGGTCTGCCTCTGCCTCCTGAACCGAGAAGGGTTTTCCATACTCTGGGAGCTTAGCCTGGCCCCTAGCCCTCTCTCCTAAGGAGGAAGATGAAAGCAAGATGGGTGCCCAGGAGAGGAGTGGCTGGTGATATGGCCCTCCGTTTTTTCTTAGGCTCTGCCACAGCCACTGGCAGGTGTGAGTGTGGCTGACTCTAGGAGGCCCTGGCGACAGGACTTCCCTTGCGTCTCCCAGACCGGCTCTGAGTGAACCTCCCCTCCCTCATGGGGTTGGAGGCCCAGAGCATCCCGCTGCCTGGACTGAAGACACTGTCCACCTGGGGTGGGAGAGGCTGAGGGGCATGGCTTCCGGGACCAAGTACAGGAGGGGGGCTCCCTGAGCCTGGGGTCCCCAGCAGCCGGCCGGGCAGCTGCGTGTATATCCAGGTGGCCGGGGGCTGTGGCGTGCTGGCTGTCTGACCATGAGCTATGTTGGCAGGGCCTGGGCTCCTGGGCCTGATGCTCAGCATGCTGTCAGCACTCAGCAAATAATAAATAATAATAATATCTCCAGCATGTTTGGGAGCTTGAGGAGAGAGGGAACGCAGAAAACATGTGTTCTGCCTCATGGTGGGTGCTGGAAGCTGAGGTCTGCTCAGTGCCTCTCTTTGGTTGGGATCTGGGGGAGCCACCCCTCCCACCCCTGCTTCAGCTTGAGGCAAAAGGTGGTGAGTGGACAACCGGGGCCCACGCTGGGAACGGGGGCTCAGGAAGAGCTGTCTGGAAGGTCTCCTTGAATTGCCCTTTATAAAGCGCCTGGGCCGCCCTCAGAGGTCCTCTGGGATTTGGAGATGGTCAGACTTGGATTTGAAGACTGGATCTGCTACTTCAGTGGAGTCACTTAGCCTCTCTGAGCTCCTCAGCATCCTCACTCACGGACACGGGAGGCTACAGCAACTATTAGAGTAAGTGCCAGTGGTTAGCGCAGCTGGCAGGATGGCGCAGTGGGCCATGTGGCTGGCCCTCAACGTGAGGCCCAAGATTGACCCCGTGGGGAAGGACCATGAGGAGTAGAACCATGTCATGGAGTCTGGGGGTGGGGGCACACTCTTGGTTTGCTCCGAGTTGCCTCCGTGTGGCTGGCACCCATTACTGTTTATTGATTGACTTCAGGACCCAAGAACTTTCATGGGGCAGGGGATGGAGGGTGAGTGCTTGGCCTCAAAACCCTCTGGGGAAGTCCCCTGGGCAACTCCTGGGAATTTCAGCACCTATGTTCTGGGTTGCAGTTCCCAGGTTGAGGGGCCAGATAGGAAAGCGGAATCGGGCTGACGAAGGGGGGCTTGGGAAGGGTCCCAGGCAGTCCCCACGACCCCATCTCTCCCTGCTTCTCCAAGGTGGGGGGGAGGAGCTGGAGACTCATTGTGGGAGTGCGGGAGCGTGGGGTGCTGCTTTCTATCCAGTGAGGCTGAGCTTCCCCCAAACGCTCAGCCCACGAGGAGCCCCAGGCCTCTCTGGCCTGCCTGCGCCACCGAATCTGCCCTTGTGGCTGCAGCACTCTGGGGGAGCGAGTCTCAGGGGAATGGATGTCCAGGAGCCCCTCCTGAGTGCAGAGACCGAGCCTGCTCAGCCTCCCCTGTGAGAGGAATGTTACCTCTCACAGTCCCCTTTCTCCTCCTTCCCACTCTGCGTCTCCAGATGGGTTGTTGCCTCCACTTCCCATGAGCCTCCAGCCTCCTACCCGAGGCGCCGGCTCCTCCCGGGTGGGCCCTGGCGAGGCCTGGCTGCCATCCCCTTTGGCCTGGCTCAGGGCGGTGCCACAGGGGACGGGCCACTTGTCAAATGCTGTTGTTTTAATTTTCTTCACTAAGACTCTGCTGGTTCCAACACCCTGCAATGACACGGGTGTTAACCGAGCACCAGGGACTATAATTATCGGGGGTTGAGGGATGAGAATCTCCTGGTGGTGTAGCAGCTGCAGGCGGGAGCTGCTGCCTGATCTATCCCCAGGGAGGAGCCGCCCCAGCCTGACTCACATCTGAAGAGCCGCCGGGGCTCATGCCCTCCACCCTCCCATTTGCCCTTCACCCTTGCGTTTGTCTGACCGCGGCCCCACAGGACGGCGCCCGCGCGACCTCTCTTGGTGGGGCAGACAGGGGATGTGATTTTGATGGTGTGTGGCTAGCGTTGCTCCTGAGTGTCTGAGAGGAAGGACAGCGACTCTTGTGGTCCCGCAGACATGCAGAGGCTGCCGCTGTGCAGGGAAGGGCAGCTCCGACCGAGTGGGTGCCGGAGGGGGCTGCCAGGGTGTCCACAGCCAGCAAGAGCGTTTTTCTCCAGACAGATGCAAAGTCTTGTATCCAGGTTCAGAAAATCATGTTCCTCAGATCTGGGGTGGGACAGACAAGGCTCAACAGCTGGGATTTTGGCCACAGAGTTGGGGCCAACTGGTCATAGGCTATGGTTACTTAAAAAACACCCCTGAAGGCCACCTCCAGAAGCATGGACGGACATTTAGTGTCTTGGTTGGGTGAGGGGACAGGGTGCTCTCCTGGGAGTGGGTCAAGAGGCATGGACAGGTTGGAGCTGTGAGGAGTTAGACACCTTGTCCTGTGTGGGGGGGTGTTCTTGGATCTGGGGGTGGCCTGGGAAGGGGCGTTTTCCGGCATTCAGGTGTGGGGAGGCAGAAGATAGCTAGACTCAGCTCTAGGGCTCAGCTGTTGACCGTCAGATGACCAGAATGGAGAGGCCATCTCCAGATGCATGGACGGACATTTAGTGTCTTGGTTGGGTGAGGAGACAGGGTGCTGTCCTGGGAGGAGGTCAAGAGACATGGACAGGTTGGAGCTGTGAGGAGTTAGACACCTTGTCCTGTGTGGGGGTGTTCTTGGATCTGAGGGAGGCCTGGGAAGGGCCTGATTCCTGGTCACTGGGATCCCTGGCAGACAGAGGTAGGGTAGCTGCTGTTGACATGTGGAGAGATGCTTTCTGCTGGGAAGGGGCTTGAGCTAGATCTTTCCCTGGGCAGAGGTTCTCTGGCCCTGAGACTAGTTCTGGCTCTGCTATTAAGTGGCACCTACCCTCTTCTCTGTGTCTCTGCCTGGGACAAGATCTAAGGTCCTACTTCCTCCTGGATTTTGTCCTGTGGGTGATGTGGGGGGGGTATGGGAAGTGGGATGCAGATGGGGTCATTGGGAGCTTCTCTGGGTACAAATTCAGCCATAGGGTGCAGACCAACTTCATTGGTTCTCCTGTGGCCTTGGAAATGTGATGTTCCAGTGCACATCTGTCATCTTGGGGCTGCTGTTGGGACCTGGCAGTATGGGAGCCATCTGAGGTCACGGGACTGGAGGAGGCGGAGGTCCTCAGCAGGGTCTTCTCCTGGCCCAACTCCCACGAGCACTGGCATCGATTGAGCACACAGTAGGCCCTTCCTCATTCAGCACCTTCGGGGGCTCTGCCACTGGCACAGCCCCAGCTGCCAGCAGGGTATACCTAATTTCTGAGGACCAAAGATGGGCTTCCTGAAGGTCCCCTGGCCTTCTGGGCTTGCTCCAGGGCAAAGGGATGGGGTCTGGGGAGGAAGAAGAAATTGGAGCTCACAGGGAGCATCAAAGGGCTGGTGCGAGGTTTATTGGGGCCTTTACTACCCTAGTTTTCATTATTTACACCCTGTTGGTTCTAGGAGCTCCCGTTAAACGTGTAATAAATATAAAAATATTTTACAGGCCAGTGAAAATTCCACAGCAAAAATAACTCTATAAAGAGGGATTTCGCCCTGCTCTGCCCGCTGCTGAATTCTGTGTGGCATTCCTCTGAGCCTGTTGGTTGGCAGCAGGGCCATGAGGTGGCTGGGTTCCCTGGTCATGGCGGGGGGCACGGGCTGGGCGTTTAATTAGCCCTTTACCAGTCTGTGAATGAGCCGCTCCTCCTGAGCTGAGCATGCCAGCTCTCCCAGGTGGCAGTGTATGAGAGTGGACTGGAGTTGGGCTGGGCCCCAGGTTGGGGACCAGCGGCAGGAAGGATGGTACAGGTTGGAGCTGTTCCCCTGGCACCTCTCAGCCTTTGCTGGGCACCTGAAGTGTGGTTAAGGAGGTGAGAAGGAAGGGTGGAGTTGAAGACACATTGTAGATGAGTGAGTTGGAGCAAGGGCTCTGGGGTCAGTCTGCCCGGGTTCCAATCCCATCCCTACCACTCAGTAGCTGTGTGACCTTGGGCAGATGACTTGCCCATTCTGTGCCTCGGATGCCTCCCTTGTAAAATCCTGTCTCACAGGATTGTTATGAAGCTGCTCCAACTTAGAATGATGTCCTCCCATGCCCCACCTAGGGACTCAGGACCCTTCTCCCACAGGCATTGGACGATCCTGCTGAGGTTCCCCAGACTCCTGAACTGCCACCATGTGGAGGCGGACAATTCTAGGACTCTCACACGACACACAACAGGTTTCCTTCCTGTTTCCCGACTTTCCCTTCTCTGCCCATTCCACCTCTCAGGAGAACACTGAGCAGGGACTGGGGAGGTTTGGGAACAGGTGGTAAAGCGTGGAGGCAGCACCTTCATCTCCACCTGGCAGCGGCCCAGGATGGGGTGGGGAGAGGACTGCAGAATGGCTGCTCCGGGGAGATGGCTGCCCCCATGAGGCCCGCAGTGGGGGAGCGGGGGTGATGGCGAGGGAGGATGTGAGAGCCCGGGGTCACAGCCTGGTCATGAACCAGGTGCTGAGCCACGCGCTTCACATGCACACAAGCCCAGGAGGCGAGTGCCCGTGTGATGTTCGCCTTAGAGATGAGAACACTGGGACCAGGGAGGTCTAGCAACCTTCCCAGCATGATGTAGCCAGGATGTGGTGGGACTGGATGAAGCCAGGGTGATCTGAATGCACACCAGGCCCTCACTACTGGGCACCCTGCCTGCCTCTGAGGGAGCCAGAGGCAGCTCCATGCCAGCTGTGCAGCTTCAGGGCTGTTTCTTGGGGGCTCTACCCTCCCCGGCGTGGCCAGGCCTCCCTGCCAGCCCTTCCCACTTGGTGCTCTGCTTCCTTCTTGTTTCAGGAAAGCAAACTGGAAAACCGGCCATGAAAGGGATGTTGTTCCAGAAGGTTCCTTAAGTCTGCTCTAGATCTATAGAAAGGGTAAATAATTCCCAAGTTTTGTTCTTTAATTTTAGTCACAGAGTCAAGACACACATATCAGAATTAGAATTACTCCTATTAATACAAAGGCGTCCCAGAGTGGACATTAAAAAGTGTTTTGAGCAGGGTGCTCGCCTGTCTCCTCCCTTCCCTTAGTGGCTCCAAGGGGACCATTTCACAGATGAGGAAACAGACACCCCGAGGAGGTTATTGTATTGCTCCTGCCCCAGTGGCAGGAATAAGGAGTGAGGTTTGCCACAATCTCCAGTGGATGGAGTTCATGTGGTGACTCTGTGGTGCCTCTGGTGCTGTTTTGGCTCTCAGAGTGACCTGGACCACACGCAAGCAGTTGCCGGCCAAAAGAGTTCCCTCCCTGCCAGCACCGCCAGCGGTGTGGACGTTGGAGGTTGGGGCAGTGAGAGGTGGTGGGTGTGTGGCCCTGGGAAGTCTCTGTCCCTTGGGCTTGGTGTGTCCACCTTGGCCTGGGGGATCTGATGGGGATACCCACCAGGTCCTGACCACTGTGACAGACAGCACAGGTGCAGTTCTGGGCCCGCAGCAGGCCTGGGAATGCCGAGAGGACTCAAGGCTGCCGGGTTGGCAGGCACATCAAAGGCGGCATGGGTGAGGGCCTCCAGCAGGGTTTAGGGACTGAGGGATCTAAGTCCCCTCGACGTGGGGGTTCTCCCTTCTCCAGGGACCCTGCCACTTGTTCAGGCCCTGTTGCTGTCCATCCTTGAGGCAGGCCCGCCATGTTGGGTGGGCTGCAGGGCCGGGAGGAGCAGGGCATGTGACTGATGCTACATCTTTCTGTCCTCCTGGCCTGATCTGCTCCTTCATGGCAGGGTAGGAGCCAGGCTGCGAGAGCCTTCCCCTGGGCGGGCCCTTCTCCCTGGGGCCAGCACACCTTGGCAGAAGGGCCTCGGGAGGAATAGCCTGGGTCTCTTTGAGGCTCACTGCCCAACATCTTTGGAAGTTGACAACAAGCCGGGTTCGGTGGCTCAGCCTGTAATCCCAGCACTTTGGGAGGCTGAGGTGAGTGGATTGCCTGAGCCCACGAGTTTGAGACCTGCCTGGGCAACTTGGCAAGACCTCATCTCTACAATAAATCAAAAAATTAGCTGGGCGTGGTAGCGCGTGCCTGTAGTTCCAGCTACTTGGAAGGCTGAGTGGAAGGATCGCCGGAGCCCAGCAGGTCGAGGCTGAGACTCCAACTCAAAAAAAAAAAAAAGAAGTTGACAACAGATTTTTCCAGATGTGGTTTGGGAGGGCCATTCCCCCACCAAGACATGGGGGATCGGGGGGTGCAGGTCATCAGCTGAGGGTGAGAGCCAACCTGATCAGGTCATGGTGTCGCCTTACCCTGCTCTAGCTGTCAGGGCGGAAGGTGTTATTCCATGGCCACATTGGGTTTTGGCGGTCTGGAAGGGACCTCTGCTCTTTGGAGGGAAGCTTCCTGTGGTTTGATTCTCCTGAACCATGGAGAGAGTGACTACATTTTCTTCCCCAACAGTCCAGTTCCCTGGTGCTTTCCCCAGGATGAGGTTTTGCATCCTCATTCCAGAGGATGCTAGAGTGAGACTGTGGCCCTGCAGAGTGGAGATTTCTAGGTCAAAGATGATGGCTCACTCTGCCCAGAGGGTGTGGAGAGAATGGTGATGTGCACTGTGGGGCCACCTTGTGGGGCCATGACTGCCACACAGAGAAGGCCTGGGTGGGGCCAGAGGGTCGCAGGAGCTGGCCGGGCTTCTTCATCCTGGAAGGCCACCATTGTGGCAAGGTGTTGTGGCTGTAGGGTCAGAACTTCATGCAGGTCATGGCTGCTGAATGCCTGTCTACTTCCTATGCCTCTTGCTGGGGCTGCCAGAGGGTTACTCTTTTCGGCTCTGGGTGTTGCTTGCAGTGGTCCCTCTGCTTTGAAGATGCAGACGTGGTCTCTTCGGCTCTGGTAGGCCGTCTTTAATCCTTTCTTTGTATTGTCACTGGCTGGAGTGAGAGTTCATGAAGGAAGAGAGTAGCTAGGCTATGTAATTAAGTTGCACACTTGGCAAAGGAACCTGGTTTTAATGCATGTGTCTCATTTGCTGACTCTTCCAGGCCATTGTCCTCAGCCGGGGCCCACAGACTAATTACAAGGTGTGGAGCTCTGTGGTGGTTTGGTGGCCTCAGCTGAGTCGTGCCTGCTCTTGGGCTCTGTGCTGGCTGTGCTGGAAAGGGACATTGTCCACCTGCTGAAGGGGGCCTCAATGACGGCTCTGCTGTGACCAGGAAGGTCTGAGGGCTCCCTTGGGGGCTTCTCTTGGGGGATGGGAGCACAGGGCAGTGGAGGGTCGGCACTAGGGGAGATGTCTGAATGCTCCCAGCGCTATCCATCGGGCTGGGCTCTGGGGTGGGCTGCAGCAACCCATGGTGAAGGAGGACAGACAGAGTGGGGAACAGAGTTCCTGCCAGGGTTCTCGGGTGGACGTGAGGAGGTGTGTTCTGGGATGTGGACTCTCTCTGTGGATCATGGTGTGGTTCCCAGAAGTGCTGTGGAGCTCTTGCTATGGAACACACCTGCTGAGCCTCTGTTTGGGGCTTTGTGGTCCTGCATCTTGGGCTGTGGAGGGGACTCTGCCATTCCCCAGAGGCAGATGCAGAGTTTGAACATTAGACTCATGATCAGCAGTATATGAGGGATTAAAGAGCCCACCACACCTGAGAACAGTTCTAGTGAATTACAGCAATGGAATGCGAATCCCCAGCCTTACAGATGGCGTGGATGCCCCATCCACATCCACCCCTCATGGGGAACCTGGGAGCCTTGAGTGCACATGGTGTGCAGGAAGAGCTCTGCTGGGCCAGCTGTGGTTCCCAGTGAATGTTTGTCATCGCTTGCACGACATTACATTGTCTGCTGCTCTACTTGCCTTAGATTTTAGAACAAATTTGAGGGGATGGTTTGCCTGACTTCAGTTTCATAAAAAAAGTGTCCATAGCAATTTGAATGGATTTTTTCTCTTTTTCTCAGAATTGTCCCCAGTAAACAGGAAGTATCCACGTTTATTTCTGCTGGCCCCTGAGTGTCCCTGGAGTGGAGGAAGCTAGGAGATGTAGCCTGGAGATGCCACCAGGAGCTTTTCCATTAGCATTTTCCTTCTAGAAAAGTGTTGGAGTAAATAATAGTTAACACTGTTGAGAGCCAGATTGTGCCAGGCTCTCCTGGGCCCTTGATATGCGTTATTGTAATTCTCAGTCAGCCTCTTGAGGTAGGGGCTACTGGGAAACCTATTTATAGATGAGGAAACTGAGGCACAGACAAGGTAAGTGACATGCCTCAGATCACACAGTGAGGAGGCGATGGCCTGGGATTGTCTCAACTGCTAGACCCTCTGCCGTCTCAAGGAAGGGCTGACCGGCATCCTCACCTGGTTTATCCTGGTTGCCCAAGCCACACAAGAAGTGCTCAGGGTCAGACTCTGGCCATGTCTGCCAGGATGGGTGTCGTGGCTCCAGTGAAGAAGGCCCAAGCAGAGCCCCCTCTACCCTGGCAGGCAAGCTGTCCTCTTGCTGGATGACAGGTGTGGGCGGTGTTGTAGGAAGGCCCTTGAACTGTCAGCCACATGGTGGGCTGCTATGTGTGTCTCAGAGAAGAGCTGCCACAGACACAGGGCCAGCCCCAGCAGGGAACCCGTGAGCATGGGTCCCACATGGGTGAGCACCTCAGTTGAAGTGGCTCTGTCTGAGGTCTGGCTGGGGACCTTGGCATCCCTGAGTCAGGCACATGGTCTTACTCAGACCATCTGCCCCACAGGACCCAGTCCAGGGCTATGCTGGGGCCTCGGTAAATGCTTGTTCTAGATGCTTAATTTGGAGTTTAATGAAAAGCAATCTGTGCGCCATTCCTGCACTTGCACAGCGACTAAGTTCTCAGTGCCTCTTGGTGGGCAGACGCCCTCATCCTCACGATGGCCCAGAGGGTGTTCCCCACTTCACACATCCTTACCAGCCCACCCTGCTCCCTCTGGCCTCTGTGTCTTTGCACATGCCATTCCCTGT